>NW_024607850.1:27500-35000 GCF_018296145.1 Oncorhynchus tshawytscha | reverse complement strand
ATATTCTATTCAGGCAGCACCTAATGTTCATCTCCAGAACAGAAGCAGGCCGGTTTTATATTCTATTCAGACAGCACCTAATGTTCATCTCCAGAACAGAAGCAGGCCGGTTTTATATTCTATTCAGACAGCACCTAATGTTCATCTCCAGAACAGAAGCAGGCTGGTTTTATATTCTATTCAGACAGCACCTAATGTTCATCTCCAGAACAGAAGCAGGCCGGTTTTATATTCTATTCAGACAGCACCTAATGTTCATCTCAGAACAGCACCTTTTAATGTTCATCTCCAGAACAGAAGCAGCACCTAATGTTCATCTCCAGAACAGAAGCAGGCCGGTTTTATATTCTATTCAGACAGCACCTAATGTTCATCTCCAGAACAGAAGCAGGCCGGTTTTATATTCTAATCAGACAGCACCTAATGTTCATCTCCAGAACAGAAGCAGGCCCGTTTTATATTCTAATCAGACAGCACCAAATGTTCTCTATCTACCTGAGAGGCTTGTAAAAAGTCAGAACAAAAGGCATCAATAAAATCATATTCAGCCTCCGGCAACCTGTTCCAAATGAGTGTTCCAAATTCAGCAGTCTGTTCCAAACGAGTGTTCCAAATTCAGCAGTCTGTTCCAAACGAGTGTTCCAAATTCAGCAGTCTGTTCCAAACGAGTGTTCCAAATTCGGCAGTCTGTTCCAAACGAGTGTTCCAAATTCAGCAGTCTGTTCCAAACGAGTGTTCCAAATTCGGCAGTCTGTTTTAAACGAGTGTTCCAAATGGAACACCGGAACTCGTGTGTATCCCAGACAGTGAAAACAGGAAGGTGCAGAGCATTGTGTTTTAATTACTCTAAACTGAATATGAACTGTCCTCAGCTAGTATCCTGGTCAGAGAACAACACACAACTGTAGACAGTTTCACATACTAGGACTTTGACCGTCTTGGAATTTGAGGGAACTGGCCAGGCCTTTGACCGTCTTGGAATTTGAGGGAACTGGCCAGGCCAATGTACACGGTCCATGACATAACCAATGGGGAAAGGGGGGGATTGGCGCATTTCAGACTCAAAAGAAAGACATGGCATTTCTCTGCAACTTCACTATTAGTTATTAGTTACACTTTGGATTGGTCTATCAATACACCCAGTCACTAAAAAGATACAGGCGTACTTCCTAACTAACCGATCTGCGTGCCGGTTATGGTTTTCATATCCACATTTTCATAGTGGATAGTTTAATTTAGTTTATAATAACGTCCTCGTAATTTAATATCATTGTCATGTGGTTAATGAAAATTCAATCCAAACCAAAAAATGAAAATGAAACAAGCCTAAAAAGTAACTTTTATATAATTATTTATTCTAATTATGTAAAAAAACAAATAAAAACATTGCAGCCTGCCGTTTGAACATCCTGATTTAAAATAAATAAATAAAATAAAAATCCTATAAATCACATTGGTTACACATGGCCTGTCTGCAACGAACTTGAAACATTGTATCAACTATTAACTTTTTTTTCTGGCCTGAAGCTCCTGCTAACAAACACGCTGCATTGTATAAAATATTCTGGGAACCTCAGTTTCCTGCACCAGTGAGCTCAGGACAGCTGTAGGCTATTTGTTCAAGGGGATAATCAGTAATGACAGCTGTAGACTATTTGTTCAAGGGGATAATCAGTAATGACAGTTGTAGGCTATTTGTTCAAGGGGATAATCAGTAATCAGGTAGGCCTGTTTTATGACGTTTCCACTGGATCAGAGCATGACATTGTTTCCTTTCACGCTGAGTGGTGGTCGAAAGGGAGAGAGAGCTGGAAAATTTTCCAGGTACACTGAGGAACTATCTCAATGGATGTAAAAACAAGACTTAATGCAATAGTATCCACAAAACACCAGTCTCAACGTCAACAGTGAAGAGGCTAGACAGTCTAATGTACTTGTACTCTTGCTCAGTTGTGCACCGGGGCCTCCCACTCTTTCTATTCTGGTTAGGGCTCTAGTTTGTGCTGAGAGGACCAGGTGAGCTATCTATCTAATCCATCCATCCATCCTCTCACTGTTCCCCAGACATGAGTCTCTTTCTCTCTTCCAGACCAGCTACTCCTCTCTAATCTGTATGTGTCTGAATCAGTCTCTTTCTCTTTCTCCCCAGGTGAAGTCAGTCTCTACTCTCTCTTTTCTCCCCAGGTGAAGTCAGTCTCTACTCTCTCTCTACCCCCAGGTGAAGTCAGTCTCTCTCTCTCTCTCCCTCTCTCTCTCTCTCTCTCCCCCCAGGTGAAGTCAGTCTCTCCTCTCTCTTCTCCCCAGGTGAAGTCAGTCTCTCTCTCTCTCTCTCTCCCCCCCAGGTGAAGTCAGTCTCTACTCTCTCTCTACCCCCCAGGTGAAGTCAGTCTCTACTCTCTCTCTACTCCCCAGGTGAAGTCAGTCTCTCCTCTCTCTCTCTCTCTCTCCCCCCAGGTGAAGTCAGTCTCTACTCTCTCTTCTCCCCAGGTGAAGTCAGTCTCTACTCTCTCTCTACCCCCAGGTGAAGTCAGTCTCTACTCTCTCTCTCTCTACTCCCCAGGTGAAGTCAGTCTCTACTCTCTCTCTACTCCCCAGGTGAAGTCAGTCTCTCCTCTCTCTCTACTCCCCAGGTGAAGTCAGTCTCTCTCTCTACTCCCCAAGTGAAGTCAGTCTCTTTCTCTCTACTCCCCAGGTGAAGTCAAGTCTCTACTCTCTCTCTCTCTCTCTCTCTCTCTCTACTCCCCAGGTGAAGTCAGTCTCTACTCTCTCTCTATCCCCCAGGTGAAGTCAGTCTCTCTCTCTCTCTCCCCAGGTGAAGTCAGTCTCTACTCTCTCTCTCTCTCTACTCCCCAGGTGAATTCAGTCTCTCTCTCTCTCTACCCAGGTGAATTCAGTCTCTCTCTCTCTCTACCCCCAGGTGAAGTCAGTCTCTACTCTCTCTCTCTCTACTCCCCAGGTGAAGTCAGTCTCTACTCTCTCTCTACTCCCCAGGTGAAGTCAGTCTCTACTCTCTCTCTACTCCCCAGGTGAAGTCAGTCTCTACTCTCTCTCTTCCCCCAGGTGAAGTCAGTCTCTCCCCTCTCTCTCTACTCCCCAGGTGAAGTCAGTCTCTACTCTCTCTCTTCTCCCCAGGTGAAGTCAGTCTCTACTCTCTCTCTACTCCCCAGGTGAAGTCAGTCTCTACTCTCTCTCTACTCCCCAGGTGAAGTCAGTCTCTACTCTCTCTCTACCCCCCAGGTGAAGTCAGTCTCTACTCTCTCTCTCTACTCCCCAGGTGAAGTCAGTCTCTACTCTCTCTCTTCTCCCCAGGTGAAGTCAGTCTCTACTCTCTCTCTACTCCCCAGGTGAAGTCAGTCTCTCCTCTCTCTCTCTCTCTTCTCCTCCCAGGTGAAGTCAGTCTCTCCTCTCTCTCTCTTCTCCCCAGGTGAAGTCAGTCTCTACTCTCTCTTCTCCCCCAGGTGAAGTCAGTCTCTACTCTCTCTTCTCCCCAGGTGTAGTCAGTCTCTACTCTCTCTCTACCCCCAGGTGAAGTCAGTCTCTACTCTCTCTCTCTCTCTCTCTATCCCCAGGTGAAGTCAGTCTCTACTCTCTCTCTACTCCCCAGGTGAAGTCAGTCTCTACTCTCTCTCTCTCTCCCCAGGTGAAGTCAGTCTCTCCTCTCTCTCTCTTCTCCCCAGGTGAAGTCAGTCTCTACTCTCTCTTCTCCCCCCCAGGTGAAGTCAGTCTCTACTCTCTCTCTCTCTCCCCAGGTGAAGTCAGTCTCTACTCTCTCTCTCTCTCCCCAGGTGAAGTCAGTCTCTACTCTCTCTCTCTCTCTCTCTCTCTTATCCCCAGGTGAAGTCTGTCTCTCCTCTCTCTCTACTCCCCAGGTGAAGTCAGTCTCTACTCTCTCTCTACTCCCCCGGTGAAGTCAGTCTCTACTCTCTCTCTACCCCCCAGGTGATGTCAGTGAGTGTAACTCTACCAGAGTCTCTATTGTTTGTGTCTACTCTGGATGGGAGTCTACATGCTGTCTCCAAGCAGTCTGGAGACATCAAATGGACCCTCAAAGAAGGTCAGCACCCGCTCTCACGCCCACATACAGTATAGTGTAATAATATATACCTACAGTATAGTATAATAATATATAGTATAATAATGTATAGTATAATATGTAGTGTAATAATATATACCTACAGTATAGTGTAATAATATATACCTACAGTATAATATAATAATATATAGTATAATAATATGTAGTATAGTATAATATGTAGTGTAATAATATATACCTACAGTATAGTATAATAATATATAGTATAATATAATATGTAGTGTAATAATATATACCTACAGTATAATAATATATAGTATAGTATAATATGTAGTGTAATAATATAGTATAATATAATATATACCTACAGTATAGTATAATAATAAATAGTATAACAATATATTGTATAATATATACCTACAGTATAGTATAATAATATATACCTACAGTATAGTATAATAATATATAGTATAATAATATATAGTGTAATATGTATAGTATAGTATAATATATACCTATAGTATAATATATACAGTATAGTATAATAATATGTATATTATAATAATATATAGTATAATAATATGTATAGTATAATATATACCTATAGTATAATATATATTGTATAATATATATACAGTATAGTATAATAATATATATTATAATAATATATACCTAATAGTATAGTATAATAATATATAGTATAATAATATATAGTATAATATAACCTACAGTATAGTATAACATATATAGTATAATAATATATACCTACAGTATAGTATAATAATATATAGTATAGCATAATAATTTATACATACAGTATAGTATATTATATAGTATAGTATAATAATATATAGTATAATAATATATAGTATAGTAAAATAATTTATACATACCTACAGTATAGTATAATATATAGTATAATATACACTGCTCAAAACAATAAAGGGAACACTAAAATAACACATCCTAGATCTGAATGAATGAAATATTCTTATTAAATACTTTTTTCTTTACATAGTTGAATGTGCTGACAACAAAATCACACAAATTATCAATGGAAATCAAATTTATCAACCCATGGAGGTCTGGATTTGGAGTCGCACTCAAAATTATAGTGGAAAACCACACTACAGGCTGATCCAACTTTGATGTAATGTCCTTAAAACAAGTCAAAATGAGGCTCAGTAGTGTGTGTGGCCTCCACGTGCCTGTGTGACCTCCCTACAACGCCTGGGCATGCTCCTGATGAGGTGGCGGATGGTCTCCTGAGGGATCTCCTCCCTTACCTGGACTAAAGCATCCGCCAACTCCTGGACAGTCTGTGGTGCAACGTGGCGTTGGTGGATGGAGCGAGGCATGATGTCCCAGATGTGCTCAATTGGATTCAGGTCTGGGGAACGGGCGGGCCAGTCCATAGCATCAATGCCTTCCTCTTGCAGGAACTGCTGACACACTCCAGCCACATGAGGTCTAGCATTGTCTTGCATTAGGAGGAACCCAGGGCCAACCGCACCAGCATATGGTCTCACAAGGGGTCTGAGGATCTCATCTTGGTACCTAATGGCAGTCAGGCTACCTCTGGCGAGCACATGGAGGGCTGTGTGGCCCCCCAAAGAAATGCCACCCCACACCATGACTGACCCACCGCCAAACCGGTCATACTGGAGGATGTTGCAGGCAGCAGAACGTTCTCCACGGCGTCTCCAGACTCTGTCACGTGCTCAGTGTGAACCTGCTTTCATCTGTGAAGAGCACAGGGCGCCAGTGGCGATTTTGCCAATCTTGGTGTTCTCTGGCAAATGCCAAACGTCCTGCACGGTGTTGGGCTGTATGCACAACCCCCACCTGTGGTCGTCGGGCCCTCATACCACCCTCATACCACCCTCATACCACCCTCATGGAGTCTGTTTCTGACCGTTTGAGCAGACACATGCACATTTGTGGCCTGCTGGAGGTCATTTTGCAGGGCTCTGGCAGTGCTCCTCCTGCTCCTCCTTGCAGAAAGGCGGAGGTAGCGGTCCTGCTGCTGGGTTGTTGCCCTCCTACGGCCTCCTCCACGTCTCCTGATGTACTGGCCTGTCTCCTGGTAGCGCCTCCATGCTCTGGACACTACGCTGACAGACACAGCAAACCTTCTTGCCACAGCTCGCATTGATGTGCCATCCTGGATGAGCTGCACTACCTGAGCCACTTGTGTGGGTTGTAGACTCCGTCTCATGCTACCACTAGAGTTAAAGCACCGCCAGCATTCAAAAGTGACCAAAACATCAGCCAGGAAGCATTGGAACTGAGAAGTGGTCTGTGGTCACCACCTGCAGAACCACTCCTTTATTGGGGGTGTCTTGCTAATTGCCTATAATTTCCACCTGTTGTATATTCCATTTGCACAACAGCATGTGAAATGTATTGTCAATCAGTGTTGCTTCCTAAGTGGACAGTTTGATTTCACAGAAGTGTGATTGACTTGGAGTTACATTGTGTTGTTTATGTGTTCCCTTAATTTGTTTGAGCAGTAATAATATATAGTATAATAATATATACCTACAGTATAGTATAATAATATATAGTATAAGCATTTCGCTACACTCGCACAAGCATTTCGCTACACTCGCATTAACATCTGCTAACCATGTGTATGTGACAAATAAATTTGATTTGATATAATAATATATACCTACAGTATAGTATAATAATATATAGTATAATAATATATACCTACAGTATAGTATAATAATATATAGTATAATAATATGTATAGTATAATAATATATAGTATAATATGTATAGTATAATAATATGCATAGGTTAATAATATATATAGTATAATGTATACCTACAGTATAGTAAGCATTTCGCTACACTCGCATTAACATCTGCTAACCATGTGTATGTGACAAATAAAATTTGATTTGATTTGTATAATAATATATACAGTAAAAAATATATAGTATAATAATATGTATAGTATAATAATATATACCTACAGTATAATAATATATATAGTATAATAATATATACCTACAGTATAGTATAATAATATATAGTATAATAATATATACCTACAGTATAGTATAATAATATATACCTATAAGTATAGTATAATATGTATATATAATAATATATACCTATATAGTATAATAATATATAGTATAATAATATATACCTACAGTATAGTATAATAATATATAGTATAATAATATATACCTACAGTATAGTATAATATGTATAGTATAATAATATGTATAGTATAATAATATGTATAGTATAATAATATGTATAGTATAATAATATATACCTACAGTATAGTATAATAATATATAGTATAATAATATATACCTACAGTATATATAATAATATATACCTACAGTATAGTATAATATGTATAGTATAATAATATATACCTACAGTATAGTATAATAATATATAGTATAATAATATATACCTACAGTATAGTATAATAATATATA
>NW_024607850.1:0-20000 GCF_018296145.1 Oncorhynchus tshawytscha | reverse complement strand
TTTGTTGCCAGGACATCAGTACCTTGTTGTCAGGACATCAGTACTGTGTTGTCAGGGCATCAGTACTGTGTTGTCAGGACATCAGTACTGTGTTGTCAGGACATCAGTAATGTGTTGTCAGGACATCAGTACTGTGTTGTCAGGACATCAGTAATGTGTTGTCAGGACATCAGTAATGTGTTGTCAGGACATCAGTACCTTGTTGTCAGGACATCAGTAATGTGTTGTCAGGACATCAGTAATGTGTTGAGGCTGTCAGGACATCAGTAATGTGTTGTCAGGACATCAGTACCTTGTTGTCAGGACATCAGTACTGTCAGTCAGGACATCAGTAATGTGTTGTCAGGACATCAGTACCTTGTTGTCAGGACATCAGTACCTTGTTGTCAGGACATCAGTACCTTGTTGTCAGGACATCAGTACCTTGTGTCAGGACATCAGTAACTTGTTGTCAGGACATCAGTAACTTGTTGTCAGGACATCAGTACCTTGTTGTCAGGACATCAGCACCTTGTTGTCAGGACATCAGCACTTTGTTGCCAGGACATCAGTACCTTGTTGTCAGGACATCAGTACTGTGTTGTCAGGGCATCAGTACTGTGTTGTCAGGACATCAGTACTGTGTTGTCAGGACATCAGTACTGTGTTGTCAGGACATCAGTAATGTGTTGTCAGGACATCAGTAATGTGTTGTCAGGACATCAGTAATGTGCTGTCAGGACATCAGTACCTTGTTGTCAGGACATAAGTAATGTGTTGTCAGGGCATCAGTAATGTGTTGTCAGGGCATCAGTAATGTGTTGTCAGGACATCAGTACCTTGTTGTCAGGACATCAGTAATGTGTTGAGGCTGTCAGGACATCAGTAATGTGTTGTCAGGACATCAGTAATGACTTGAGGCTGTCACATCATTGTTAACGTGTGTGTTGTGTGTGTGTGTGTGTGTGTGTGTGTGTGTGTGTGTGTGTGTGTGTGTGTGTGTGTATGTGTGTGTGTGTGTGTGTGTGTGTGTGTGTGTGTGTGTGTGTGTGTACCTGTTTAGGTAAGAAGCAGGATGTATGGTTCGTGGTGGACCCCCAGACAGGAGAGAAACAGACCAGCCTCTCCACATCATCATCTGACTCCATTTGCCCCAATGCACCACTGCTATACATAGGACGAACAGGTACCTAGTCAATACTACTGTATTCTGACTCCCATCAGTCCCAACACACCATAGGACGAACAGGTACCTAGTCAATACTACTGTATTCTGACTACAACACACCATAGGACGAACAGGTACCTAGTCAATACTACTGTATTCTGACTCCCATCAGTCCCAACACACCATAGGACGAACAGGTACCTAGTCAATACTACTGTATTCTGACAGTTCTACTCTACTCAGTTCTACTCTACTCAGTTCTACTCTACTCTTCAACTAGTTCTACTGTACTCTACTCAGTTCTACTCTGTTCTACTGCACCCTACTCTACTCAGTTCTACTCTACTCAGTTCTACTCTTCTCAGCTCTACTCTGTTCTACTCTACTCAGTTCTACTGTACCCTACTCTATTCAGTTCTACTCTACTCAGCTCTATTCAGTTCTACTCTACTCAGTTCTACTCTACTCAGCTCTATTCAGTTCTACTCTACTCAGTTCTACTCTTCTCAGCTCTACTCAGTTCTACTCTACTCAGTTCTACTCTACTCTTCAACTAGTTCTACTGTACCCTACTACAGTTCTACTCTTCTCTACTCAGTTCTACTGTACTCAGTTCTACTGTACCCTACTCTACTCAGTTCTACTCTACTCAGTTCTACTCTACTCAGTTCTACTCTACTCTGTTCTACTCTACTCAGTTCTACTGTACTCTACTCTGTTCTACTCTACTCAGTTCTACTGTACCCTACTCTATTCAGTTCTACTCTACTCAGCTCTATTCAGTTCTACTCTACTCAGTTCTACTGTACCCTACTCTACTCAGTTCTACTCTTCTCAGCTCTACTCAGTTCTACTCTACTCAGTTCTACTCTACTCAGTTCTACTCTACTCTGTTCTACTCGACTAAGTTCTACTCTACTCAGTTCTACTGTACCCTACTCTACTCAGTTCTACTCTACTCAGTTCTACTCTACTCAGTTCTACTGTACCCTACTCTACTCAGTTCTACTCTACTCAGCTCTACTCAGTTCTACTCTACTCAGTTCTACTCTACTCAGCTCTACTCAGTTCTACTCTACTCAGTTCTACTCTACTCTTCAACTAGTTCTACTGTACTCTACTCAGTTCTACTCTATTCAGTTCTACTCTACTCAGTTCTACTCTACTCAGTTCTACTCTATTCAGTTCTACTCTACTCAGTTCTACTCTACTCAGTTCTACTCTACTCAGTTCTACTCTACTCTGTTCTACTCTACTCAGTTCTACTGTACTCTACTCTGTTCTACTCTACTCAGTTCTACTGTACCCTACTCTATTCAGTTCTACTCTACTCAGCTCTATTCAGTTCTACTCTACTCAGTTCTACTGTACCCTACTTCTACTCAGTTCTACTCTACTCAGTTCTACTCTTCTCAGCTCTACTCTACTCAGTTCTACTGTACCCTACTCTACTCAGTTCTACTCTACTCAGTTCTACTGTACCCTACTCTACTCAGTTCTATTCTACTCTGTTCTACTCTGTTCTACTCGACTAAGTTCTACTCTACTCAGTTCTACTCTACTCAGTTCTACTGTACCCTACTGTCCTCAGCTCTACTCTACTTTACAGTACTATACTCTATCCTATTCCAGAGTACATGATAACGATGTATGATACGAAGACACAGGAGCTGAGGTGGAACGCAACATACAACGACTACTCTGCCCCGCCGTACGATGAGAAACACGACTACAGTACGTACACAATGATAATATAATGTACTACAGTAGGTACACAATGATAATATAATGTAGTACAGTAGGTACACAATTATACTATAATGTACTACAGTAGGTACACAATGATAATATAATGTTGTACAGTAGGTACACAATGATAATATAATCTACTACAGTAGGTACACAATGATAATATAATGTAGTACAGTAGGTACACAATTATACTATAATGTACTACAGTAGGTACACAATGATAATATAATGTAGTACAGTAGGCACACAATTATACTATAATCTACTACAGTAGGTACACAATGATAATATAATGTAGTACAGTAGGCACACAATTATACTATAATCTACTACAGTAGGTACACAATGATAATATAATGTACTACAGTAGGTACACCATTATACTATGATGTACTTATCTAATTCTGCACAGTATGATAATGCAGTTGTTTCTCCAGAGATGGCCCATCTCGTCTCCAGTGGTGATGGGTTGGTGGTGACCGTAGACAGAGAGTCAGGTACGTTTTACCGTCAGGTAATTACTGTGTTCCCTAACCACTACCAGACAGGTAATTGTTCCCCAATAAACACCTGTTACAATAAACACCTGACAGGCCTGTTACAATAAACACCTGACAGGCCTGTTACAATAAACACACAGGCCTGTTACAATAAACACCTGACAGACCTGTTACAATAAACACCTGTTACAATAAACACCTGCTACAATAAACACCTGTTACAATAAACACCTGACAGGCCCTGTTACAATAAACACCTGACAATAAACCTGTTACAATAAACACCTGCTACAATAAACACCTGTTACAATAAACACCTGTTACAATAAACACCTGACAGGCCTGTTACAATAAACACCTGACAGGCCTGTTACAATAAACACCTGTTACAATAAACACCTGACAGGCCTGTTACAATAAACACCTGACAGGCCTGTTACAATAAACACCTGACAGGCCTGTTACAATAAACACCTGTTACAATAAACACCTGACAGGCCTGTTACAATAAACACCTGTTACAATAAACACCTGACAGGCCTGTTACAATAAACACCTGTTACAATAAACACCTGACAGGCCTGTTACAATAAACACCTGACAGGCCTGTTACAATAAACACCTGACAGGCCTGTTACAATAAACACCTGACAGACCTGTTACAATAAACACCTGTTACAATAAACACCTGTTACAATAAACACCTGACAGGCCTGTTACAATAAACACCTGACAGGCCTGTTACAATAAACACCTGACAGACCTGTTACAATAAACAGCTGACAGGCCTGTTACAATAAACACCTGACAAGCCTGTTACAATAAACACCTGACAGACCTGTTACAATAAACACCCGACAGACCTGTTACAATAAACACCTGACAGGCCTGTTACAATAAACACCTGACAGACCTGTTACAATAAACACCTGACAGACCTGTTACAATAAACACCTGACAGGCCTGTTACAATAAACACCTGACAGACCTGTTACAATAAACACCTGACAGACCTGTTACAATAAACACCTGTTACAATAAACACCTGACAGACCTGTTACAATAAACACCTGTTACAATAAACACCTGACAGGCCTGTTACAATAAACACCTGACAGACCTGTTACAATAAACACCTGACAGACCTGTTACAATAAACAGCTGACAGGCCTGTTACAATAAACACCTGACAAGCCCGTTACAATAAACACCTGACAGACCTGTTACAATAAACACCCGACAGACCTGTTACAATAAACACCTGACAGGCCTGTTACAATAAACACCTGACAGACCTGTTACAATAAACACCTGACAGACCTGTTACAATAAACACCTGTTACAATAAACACCTGACAGACCTGTTACAATAAACACCTGACAGACCTGTTACAATAAACACCTGTTACAATAAACACCTGACAGACCTGTTACAATAAACACCTGTTACAATAAACACCTGACAGGCCTGTTACAATAAACACCTGTTACAATAAACACCTGACAGGCCTGTTACAACAAACACCTGTTACAATAAACACCTGACAGGCCTGTTACAATAAACACCTGTTACAATAAACACCTGACAGGCCTGTTACAATAAACACCTGCTACAATAAACACCTGACAGACCTGTTACAATAAACACCTGACAGGCCTGTTACAATAAACACCTGTTACAATAAACACCTGACAGGCCTGTTACAATAAACACCTGACAGGCCTGTTACAATAAACACCTGACAGGCCTGTTACAATAAACACCTGACAGGCCTGTTACAATAAACACCTGACAGGCCTGTTACAATAAACACCTGTTACAATAAACACCTGACAGGCCTGTTACAATAAACACCTGCTACAATAAACACTTGACAGGCCTGTTACAATAAACACCTGTTACAATAAACACCTGACAGGCCTGTTACAATAAACACCTGTTACAATAAACACCTGACAGGCCTGTTACAATAAACACCTGACAGGCCTGTTACAATAAACACCTGTTACAATAAACACCTGACAGGCCTGTTACAATAAACACCTGCTACAATAAACACCTGACAGGCCTGTTACAATAAACACCTGTTACAATAAACACCTGACAGGCCTGTTATAATAAACACCTGACAGGCCTGTTACAATAAACACCTGTTACAATAAACACCTGTTATAATAAACACCTGACAGGCCTGTTACATTAAACACCTGTTACAATAAACACCTGACAGGCCTGTTACAATAAACACCTGTTACAATAAACACCTGTTACAATAAACACCTGACAGGCCTGTTACAATATACACCTGTTACAATAAACACCTGACAGGCCTGTTACAATAAACACCTGCTACAATAAACACCTGACAGGCCTGTTACAATAAACACCTGACAGGCCTGTTACAATAAACACCTGTTACAATAAACACCTGACAGGCCTGTTACAATAAACACCTGTTACAATAAACACCTGACAGGCCTGTTACAATAAACACCTGTTACAATAAACACCTGACAGACCTGTTACAATAAACACCTGTTACAATAAACACCTGACAGGCCTGTTACAATAAACACCTGACAGGCCTGTTACAATAAACACCTGGCAGGCCTGTTACAATAAACACCTGACAGGCCTGTTACAATAAACACCTGTTACAATAAACACCTGTTACAATAAACACCTGTTATAATAAACACCTGACAGGCCTGTTACAATAAACACCTGTTACAATAAACACCTGTTACAATAAACACCTGTTATAATAAACACCTGACAGACCTGTTACAATAAACACCTGACAGGCCTGTTACAATAAACACCTGTTACAATAAACACCTGACAGACCTCCTACAATAAACACCTGCTACAAGAAACACCTGTTACAATAAACACCTGACAGGCCTGTTACAATAAACACCTGTTACAATAAACACCTGACAGGCCTGTTACAATAAACACCTGACAGGCCTGTTACAATAAACACCTGTTACAATAAACACCTGTTACAATAAACACCTGACAGGCCTGTTACAATAAACACCTGTTACAATAAACACCTGACAGGCCTGTTACAATAAACACCTGACAGGCCTGTTACAATAAACACCTGTTACAATAAACACCTGACAGACCTGTTACAATAAACACCTGTTACAATAAACACCTGACAGACCTGCTACAATAAACACATGCTACAATAAACACCTGACAGACCTGTTACAATAAACACCTGACAGGCCTGTTACAATAAACACCTGCTACAATAAACACCTGACAGACCTGTTACAATAAACACCTGACAGGCCTGTTACAATAAACACCTGTTACAATAAACACCTGACAGACCTGCTACAATAAACACCTGCTACAAGAAACACCTGTTACAATAAACACCTGACAGGCCTGTTACAATAAACACCTGTTACAATAAACACCTGACAGGCCTGTTACAATAAACACCTGTTACAATAAACACCTGACAGGCCTGTTACAATAAACACCTGTTACAAGAAACACCTGCTACAATAAACAGCTGACAGGCCTGTTACAATAAACACCTGACAGGCCTGTTACAATAAACACCTGCTACAATAAACACCTGACAGGCCTGTTACAATAAACACCTGACAGACCTGTTACAATAAACACCTGACAGACCTGTTACAATAAACACCTGACATGCCTGTTACAATAAACACCTGTTACAATAAACACCTGTTACAATAAACACCTGTTACAATAAACACCTGACAGGCCTGTTACAATAAACACCTGACAGACCTGTTACAATAAACACCTGACAGGCCTGTTACAATAAACACCTGACAGACCTGTTACAATAAACACCTGACAGACCTGTTACAATAAACACCTGACAGACCTGTTACAATAAACACCTGACAGGCCTGTTACAATAAACACCTGTTACAATAAACACCTGACAGGCCTGTTACAATAAACACCTGTTACAATAAACACCTGACAGGCCTGTTACAATAAACACCTGCTACAATAAACACCTGACAGGCCTGTTACAATAAACACCTGACAGACCTGTTACAATAAACACCTGTTACAATAAACACCTGACAGGCCTGTTACAATAAACACCTGACAGGCCTGTTACAATAAACACCTGACAGGCCTGTTACAATAAACACCTGTTACAATAAACACCTGTTACAATAAACACCTGACAGGCCTGTTACAATAAACACCTGTTACAATAAACACCTGACAGGCCTGTTACAATAAACACCTGTTACAATAAACACCTGTTACAATAAACACCTGACAGGCCTGTTACAATAAACACCTGTTACAATAAACACCTGACAGGCCTGTTACAATAAACACCTGTTACAATAAACACCTGACAGGCCTGTTACAATAAACACCTGACAGGCCTGTTACAATAAACACCTGTTACAATAAACACCTGACAGACCTGTTACAATAAACACCTGTTACAATAAACACCTGACAGGCCTGTTACAATAAACACCTGTTACAATAAACACCTGACAGGCCTGTTACAATAAACACCTGACAGACCTGCTACAATAAACACCTGTTACAATAAACACCTGTTACAATAAACACCTGTTACAATAAACACCTGTTACAATAAACACCTGACAGGCCTGTTACAATAAACACCTGACAGGCCTGTTACAATAAACACCTGACAGGCCTGTTACAATAAACACCTGACAGGCCTGTTACAATAAACACCTGACAGGCCTGTTACAATAAACACCTGACAGGCCTGTTACAATAAACACCTGACAGGCCTGTTACAATAAACACCTGACAGGCCTGTTACAATAAACACCTGTTACAATAAACACCTGACAGGCCCTGTTACAATAAACACCTGACAGACCTGTTACAATAAACACCTGACAGGCCTGTTACAATAAACACCTGTTACAATAAACACCTGACAGGCCTGTTACAATAAACACCTGTTACAATAAACACCTGACAGGCCTGTTACAATAAACACCTGTTACAATAAACACCTGACAGGCCTGTTACAATAAACACCTGCTACAATAAACACCTGACAGGCCTGTTACAATAAACACCTGTTACAATAAACACCTGACAGGCCTGTTACAATAAACACCTGCTACAATAAACACTTGACAGGCCTGTTACAATAAACACCTGACAGACCTGTTACAATAAACACCTGTTACAATAAACACCTGACAGGCCCGTTACAATAAACACCTGACAGACCTGTTACAATAAACACCTGACAGGCCCGTTACAATAAACACCTGACAGACCTGTTACAATAAACACCTGACAGGCCTGTTACAATAAACACCTGTTACAATAAACACCTGACAGGCCTGTTACAATAAACACCTGCTACAATAAACACTTGACAGGCCTGTTACAATAAACACCTGTTACAATAAACACCTGACAGGCCTGTTACAATAAACACCTGCTACAATAAACACCTGACAGGCCTGTTACAATAAACACCTGACAGACCTGTTACAATAAACACCTGTTACAATAAACACCTGACAGGCCTGTTACAATAAACACCTGTTACAATAAACACCTGACAGGCCTGTTACAATAAACACCTGACAGGCCTGTTACAATAAACACCTGACAGGCCTGTTACAATAAACACCTGACAGGCCTGTTACAATAAACACCTGTTACAATAAACACCTGTTACAATAAACACCTGACAGGCCTGTTACAATAAACACCTGTTACAATAAACACCTGACAGGCCTGTTACAATAAACACCTGTTACAATAAACACCTGTTACAATAAACACCTGACAGGCCTGTTACAATATACACCTGTTACAATAAACACCTGACAGGCCTGTTACAATAAACACCTGGCCTGTTACAATAAACACCTGACAGGCCTGTTACAATAAACACCTGACAGACCTGTTACAATAAACACCTGTTACAATAAACACCTGACAGGCCTGTTACAATAAACACCTGCTACAATAAACACCTGACAGGCCTGCTAAAATAAACACCTGTTACAATAAACACCTGACAGACCTGTTACAATATACACCTGTTACAATAAACACCTGACAGGCCTGCTACAATAAACACCTGACAGGCCTGCTACAATAAACACCTGACAGGCCTGTTACAATAAACACCTGACAGACCTGTTACAATAAACACCTGTTACAATAAACACCTGTTACAATAAACACCTGTTATAATAAACACCTGACAGGCCTGTTACAATAAACACCTGTTACAATAAACACCTGTTACAATAAACACCTGTTATAATAAACACCTGACAGACCTGTTACAATAAACACCTGACAGGCCTGTTACAATAAACACCTGTTACAATAAACACCTGACAGGCCTGTTACAATAAACACCTGTTACAATAAACACCTGTTACAATAAACACCTGACAGGCCTGTTACAATAAACACTTGTTACAATAAACACCTGACAGGCCTGTTACAATAAAAACCTGACAGGCCTGTTACAATAAACACCTGAGAGGCCTGTTACAATAAACACCTGTTACAATAAACACCTGACAGGCCTGTTACAATAAACACCTGTTACAATAAACACCTGACAGGCCTGTTACAATAAACACCTGACAGGCCTGTTACAATAAACACCTGTTACAATAAACACCTGACAGACCTGCTACAATAAACACCTGTTACAACAAACACCTGACAGGTCTGCTACAATAAACACCTGCTACAATAAACACCTGACAGACCTGTTACAATAAACACCTGACAGGCCTGTTACAATAAACACCTGCTACAATAAACACCTGCTACAATAAACACCTGACAGGCCTGTTACAATAAACACCTGACAGGCCTGTTACAATAAACACCTGTTACAACAAACACCTGACAGTTCTGCTACAATAAACACCTGCTACAATAAACACCTGACAGACCTGTTACAATAAACACCTGACAGGCCTGTTACAATAAACACCTGTTACAATAAACACCTGACAGGCCTGTTACAATAAACACCTGTTACAATAAACACCTGACAGGCCTGTTACAATAAACACCTGTTACAAGAAACACCTGCTACAATAAACAGCTGACAGGCCTGTTACAATAAACACCTGACAGGCCTGTTACAATAAACACCTGCTACAATAAACACCTGACAGGCCTGTTACAATAAACACCTGACAGACCTGTTACAATAAACACCTGACAGACCTGTTACAATAAACACCTGCTACAATAAACACCTGACAGGCCTGTTACAATAAACACCTGACAGACCTGTTACAATAAACACCTGTTACAATAAACACCTGTTACAATAAACACCTGACAGCCTGTTACAATAAACACCTGACAGACCTGTTACAATAAACACCTGACAGGCCTGTTACAATAAACACCTGACAGACCTGTTACAATAAACACCTGACAGGCCTGTTACAATAAACACCTGTTACAATAAACACCTGACAGGCCTGTTACAATAAACACCTGCTACAATAAACACCTGACAGGCCTGTTACAATAAACACCTGTTACAATAAACACCTGACAGGCCTGTTACAATAAACACCTGCTACAATAAACACTTGACAGGCCTGTTACAATAAACACCTGACAGACCTGTTACAATAAACACCTGTTACAATAAACACCTGACAGACCTGTTACAATAAACACCTGTTACAATAAACACCTGACAGGCCTGTTACAATAAACACCTGACAGGCCTGTTACAATAAACACCTGGCAGGCCTGTTACAATAAACACCTGACAGGCCTGTTACAATAAACACCTGTTACAATAAACACCTGACAGGCCTGTTACAATATACACCTGTTACAATAAACACCTGTTACAATAAACACCTGACAGGCCTGTTACAATATACACCTGTTACAATAAACACCTGACAGGCCTGTTACAATAAACACCTGTTACAATAAACACCTGACAGGCCTTTTACAATAAACACCTGTTACAATAAACACCTGTTACAATAAACACCTGACAGGCCTGTTACAATATACACCTGTTACAATAAACACCTGTTACAATAAACACCTGACAGGCCTGTTACAATATACACCTGTTACAATAAACACCTGACAGGCCTGTTACAATAAACACCTGTTACAATAAACACCTGACAGGCCTGTTACAATAAACACCTGACAGGCCTGTTACAATAAACACCTGTTACAATAAACACCTGACAGGCCTGTTACAATAAACACCTGTTACAATAAACACCTGACAGACCTGTTACAATAAACACCTGTTACAATAAACACCTGACAGACCTGCTACAATAAACACATGCTACAATAAACACCTGACAGACCTGTTACAATAAACACCTGCTACAATAAACACCTGACAGGCCTGTTACAATAAACACCTGACAGACCTGTTACAATAAACACCTGTTACAATAAACACCTGTTACAATAAACACCTGTTATAATAAACACCTGACAGGCCTGTTACAATAAACACCTGTTACAATAAACACCTGTTACAATAAACACCTGCTACAATAAACACCTGACAGACCTGTTACAATAAACACCTGACAGGCCTGTTACAATAAACACCTGTTACAATAAACACCTGACAGACCTCCTACAATAAACACCTGCTACAAGAAACACCTGTTACAATAAACACCTGACAGGCCTGTTACAATAAACACCTGTTACAATAAACACCTGACAGGCCTGTTACAATAAACACCTGACAGGCCTGTTACAATAAACACCTGACAGGCCTGTTTCAATAAACACCTGTTACAATAAACACCTGACAGGCCTGTTACAATAAACACCTGTTACAATAAACACCTGACAGACCTGTTACAATAAACACCTGTTACAATAAACACCTGCTACAATAAACACCTGACAGACCTGCTACAATAAACACATGCTACAATAAACACCTGACAGACCTGTTACAATAAACACCTGACAGGCCTGTTACAATAACCACCTGTTACAATAAACACCTGACAGGCCTGTTACAATAAACACCTGTTACAATAAACACCTGACAGTTCTGCTACAATAAACACCTGTTACAATAAACACCTGACAGACCTGTTACAATAAACACCCTGACAGGCCTGTTACAATAAACACCTGTTACAATAAACACCTGACAGGCCTGTTACAATAAACACCTGTTACAATAAACACCTGACAGGCCTGTTACAATAAACACCTGTTACAAGAAACACCTGCTACAATAAACAGCTGACAGGCCTGTTACAATAAACACCTGACAGGCCTGTTACAATAAACACCTGCTACAATAAACACCTGACAGGCCTGTTACAATAAACACCTGACAGACCTGTTACAATAAACACCTGACAGACCTGTTACAATAAACACCTGCTACAATAAACACCTGACAGGCCTGTTACAATAAACACCTGACAGACCTGTTACAATAAACACCTGTTACAATAAACACCTGACAGGCCCGTTACAATAAACACCTGACAGACCTGTTACAATAAACACCTGACAGGCCCGTTACAATAAACACCTGACAGACCTGTTACAATAAACACCTGACAGGCCTGTTACAATAAACACCTGTTACAATAAACACCTGACAGGCCTGTTACAATAAACACCTGCTACAATAAACACTTGACAGGCCTGTTACAATAAACACCTGTTACAATAAACACCTGACAGGCCTGTTACAATAAACACCTGCTACAATAAACACTTGACAGGCCTGTTACAATAAACACCTGACAGACCTGTTACAATAAACACCTGTTACAATAAACACCTGACAGGCATGTTACAATAAACACCTGCTACAATAAACACCTGACAGGCCTGTTACAATAAACACCTGACAGGCCTGTTACAATAAACACCTGGCAGGCCTGTTACAATAAACACCTGACAGGCCTGTTACAATAAACACCTGTTACAATAAACACCTGTTACAATAAACACCTGACAGGCCTGTTACAATAAACACCTGTTACAATAAACACCTGACAGGCCTGTTACAATATACACCTGTTACAATAAACACCTGTTACAATAAACACCTGACAGGCCTGTTACAATATACACCTGTTACAATAAACACCTGACAGGCCTGTTACAATAAACACCTGCTACAATAAACACCTGACAGGCCTGTTACAATAAACACCTGACAGGCCTGTTACAATAAACACCTGTTACAATAAACACCTGACAGGCCTGTTACAATAAACACCTGCTACAATAAACACCTGACAGGCCTGCTAAAATAAACACCTGTTACAATAAACACCTGACAGACCTGTTACAATATACACCTGTTACAATAAACACCTGACAGGCCTGTTACAATAAACACCTGCTACAATAAACACCTGACAGGCCTGTTACAATAAACACCTGACAGGCCTGTTACAATAAACACCTGTTACAATAAACACCTGTTACAATAAACACCTGTTATAATAAACACCTGACAGGCCTGTTACAATAAACACCTGTTACAATAAACACCTGTTACAATAAACACCTGTTATAATAAACACCTGACAGACCTGTTACAATAAACACCTGACAGGCCTGTTACAATAAACACCTGTTACAATAAACACCTGACAGGCCTGTTACAATAAACACCTGTTACAATAAACACCTGTTACAATAAACACCTGACAGGCCTGTTACAATAAACACTTGTTACAATAAACACCTGACAGGCCTGTTACAATAAAAACCTGACAGGCCTGTTACAATAAACACCTGAGAGGCCTGTTACAATAAACACCTGTTACAATAAACACCTGACAGGCCTGTTACAATAAACACCTGTTACAATAAACACCTGACAGGCCTGTTACAATAAACACCTGACAGGCCTGTTACAATAAACACCTGTTACAATAAACACCTGACAGACCTGCTACAATAAACACCTGTTACAACAAACACCTGACAGGTCTGCTACAATAAACACCTGCTACAATAAACACCTGACAGACCTGTTACAATAAACACCTGACAGGCCTGTTACAATAAACACCTGCTACAATAAACACCTGCTACAATAAACACCTGACAGGCCTGTTACAATAAACACCTGACAGGCCTGTTACAATAAACACCTGTTACAACAAACACCTGACAGTTCTGCTACAATAAACACCTGCTACAATAAACACCTGACAGACCTGTTACAATAAACACCTGACAGGCCTGTTACAATAAACACCTGTTACAATAAACACCTGACAGGCCTGTTACAATAAACACCTGTTACAATAAACACCTGACAGGCCTGTTACAATAAACACCTGTTACAAGAAACACCTGCTACAATAAACAGCTGACAGGCCTGTTACAATAAACACCTGACAGGCCTGTTACAATAAACACCTGCTACAATAAACACCTGACAGGCCTGTTACAATAAACACCTGACAGACCTGTTACAATAAACACCTGACAGACCTGTTACAATAAACACCTGCTACAATAAACACCTGACAGGCCTGTTACAATAAACACCTGACAGACCTGTTACAATAAACACCTGTTACAATAAACACCTGTTACAATAAACACCTGACAGGCCTGTTACAATAAACACCTGGCAGACCTGTTACAATAAACACTGACAGGCCTGTTACAATAAACACCTGACAGCCCTGTTACAATAAACACCTGACAGGCCCGTTACAATAAACACCTGACAGACCTGTTACAATAAACACCTGACAGGCCTGTTACAATAAACACCTGCTACAATAAACACTTGACAGGCCTGTTACAATAAACACCTGTTACAATAAACACCTGACAGGCCTGTTACAATAAACACCTGCTACAATAAACACTTGACAGGCCTGTTACAATAAACACCTGACAGGCCTGTTACAATAAACACCTGTTACAATAAACACCTGACAGGCCTGTTACAATAAACACCTGACAGGCCTGTTACAATAAACACCTGACAGGCCTGTTACAATAAACACCTGTTACAATAAACACCTGACAGGCCTGTTACAATAAACACCTGTTACAATAAACACCTGACAGACCTGTTACAATAAACACCTGTTACAATAAACACCTGACAGGCCTGTTACAATAAACACCTGCTACAATAAACACCTGACAGGCCTGTTACAATAAACACCTGACAGGCCTGTTACAATAAACACCTGTTACAATAAACACCTGACAGGCCTGTTACAATAAACACCTGACAGGCCTGTTACAATAAACACCTGTTACAATAAACACCTGACAGGCCTTTTACAATAAACACCTGACAGGCCTGTTACAACCTGAACAGGCCTGCTACAATAAACACCTGTTACAATAAACACCTGATACAATAAACACCTGTTACAATAAACACCTGTTACAATAAACACCTGACAGGCCTGTTACAATAAACACCTGACAGGCCTGTTACAATAAACACCTGACAGGCCTGTTACAATAAACACCTGACAGGCCTGTTACAATAAACACCTGACAGGCCTGTTACAATAAACACCTGTTACAATAAACACCTGTTACAATAAACACCTGACAGACCTGTTACAATAAACACCTGTTACAATAAACACCTGCTACAATAAATACCTGACAGACCTGCTACAATAAACACATGCTACAATAAACACCTGACAGACCTGTTACAATAAACACCTGTTACAATAAACACCTGAAACACCTGTTACAATAAACACCTGACAGGCCTGTTACAATAAACACCTGACAGGCCTGTTACAATAAACACCTGACAGACCTGTTACAACAAACACCTGCTACAATAAACACCTGTTACAATAAACACCTGCTACAATAAACACCTGACAGGCCTGTCACAATAAACAGCTGTTACAATAAACACCTGACAGGCCTGTTACAATAAACACCTGACAGACCTGTTACAATAAACACCTGTTACAATAAACACCTGACAGGCCTGTTACAATAAACACATGTTACAATAAACACCTGACAGGCCTGTTACAATAAACACCTGACAGACCTGTTACAATAAACACCTGACAGACCTGTTATAATAAACACCTGACAGACCTGTTACAATAAACACCTGACAGACCTGTTACAATAAACAGCTGACAGACCTGTTACAATAAACACCTGACAGACCTGTTACAATAAACACCTGACAGACCTGTTACAATAAACACCTGCTACAATAAACACCTGACAGGCCTGTTACAATAAACACCTGTTACAATAAACACCTGTTACAATAAACACCTGACAGACCTGTTACAATAAACACCTGACAGACCTGTTACAATAAACACCTGACAGACCTGTTACAATAAACACCTGCTACAATAAACACCTGACAGGCCTGTTACAATAAACACCTGACAGACCTGTTTCAATAAACACCTGTTACAATAAACACCTGACAGGCCTGTTACAATAAACACCTGCTACAATAAACACCTGACAGGCCTGTTACAATAAACACCTGTTACAATAAACACCTTTTACAATAAACACCTGTTACAATAAACAGCTGACAGGCCTGTTACAATAAACACCTGACAAGCCCGTTACAATAAACACCTGACAGGCCCGTTACAATAAACACCTGACAGACCTGTTACAATAAACACCTGACAGGCCTGTTACAATAAACACCTGCTACAATAAACACTTGACAGGCCTGTTACAATAAACACCTGTTACAATAAACACCTGACAGGCCTGTTACAATAAACACCTGCTACAATAAACACTTGACAGACCTGTTACAATACACACCTGACAGGCCTGTTACAATAAACACCTGTTACAATAAACACCTGACAGGCCTGTTACAATAAACACCTGACAGGCCTGTTACAATAAACACCTGACAGGCCTGTTACAATAAACACCTGTTACAATAAACACCTGTTACAATAAACACCTGACAGGCCTGTTACAATAAACACCTGTTACAATAAACACCTGACAGGCCTGTTACAATATACACCTGTTACAATAAACACCTGACAGGCCTGTTACAATAAACACCTGTTACAATAAACACCTGACAGGCCTGTTACAATAAACACCTGACAGGCCTGTTACAATAAACACCTGTTACAATAAACACCTGACAGGCCTGTTACAATAAACACCTGCTACAATAAACACCTGACAGACCTGCTACAATAAACACATGCTACAATAAACACCTGACAGACCTGTTACAATAAACACCTGACAGGCCTGTTACAATAACCACCTGTTACAATAAACACCTGACAGACCTCCTACAATAAACACCTGTTACAATAAACACCTGTTACAATAAACACCTGACAGGCCTGCTACAATAAACACCTGACAGACCTGCTACAATAAACACCTGTTACAATAAACACCTGTTACAATAAACACCTGTTACAATAAACACCTGTTACAATAAACACCTGACAGGCCTGTTACAATAAACACCTGACAGGCCTGTTACAATAAACACCTGTTACAATAAACACCTGACAGGCCTGTTACAATAAACACCTGTTACAATAAACACCTGACAGGCCTGTTACAATAAACACCTGTTACAATAAACACCTGACAGGCCTGTTACAATAAACACCTGACAGGCCTGTTACAATAAACACCTGACAGGCCTGTTACAATAAACACCTGACAGACCTGTTACAACAAACACCTGCTACAATAAACACCTGTTACAATAAACACCTGCTACAATAAACACCTGACAGGCCTGTTACAATAAACAGCTGTTACAATAAACACCTGACAGGCCTGTTACAATAAACACCTGACAGGCCTGTTACAATAAACACCTGTTACAATAAACACCTGACAGGCCTGTTACAATAAACACATGTTACAATAAACACCTGACAGGCCTGTTACAATAAACACCTGACAGACCTGTTACAATAAACACCTGACAGACCTGTTATAATAAACACCTGACAGACCTGTTACAATAAACACCTGACAGACCTGTTACAATAAACAGCTGACAGACCTGTTACAATAAACACCTGACAGACCTGTTACAATAAACACCTGACAGACCTGTTACAATAAACACCTGCTACAATAAACACCTGACAGGCCTGTTACAATAAACACCTGTTACAATAAACACCTGTTACAATAAACACCTGACAGACCTGTTACAATAAACACCTGACAGGCCTGTTACAATAAACACCTGACAGACCTGCTACAATAAACACATGCTACAATAAACACCTGACAGGCCTGTTACAATAAACACCTGACAGACCTGTTACAATAAACACCTGTTACAATAAACACCTGACAGGCCTGTTACAATAAACACCTGCTACAATAAACACCTGACAGGCCTGTTACAATAAACACCTGTTACAATAAACACCTTACAGACCTGTTACAATAAACACCTGTTACAATAAACACCTGACAGGCCTGTTACAATAAACACCTGTTACAATAAACACCTGACAGACCTGTTATAATAAACACCTGTTACAATAAACACCTGCTACAATAAACACCTGTTACAATAAACACCTGTTACAATAAACACCTGACAGGCCTGTTACAATAAACACCTGTTACAATAAACACCTGACAGGCCTGCTACAATAAACACCTGACAGACCTGCTAGAATAAACACCTGTTACAATAAACACCTGCTACAATAAACACCTGACAGACCTGTTACAATAAACACCTGACAGACCTGTTACAATAAACACCTGACAGGCCTGTTTCAATAAACACCTGTTACAATAAACACCTGACAGGCCTGTTACAATAAACACCTGTTACAATAAACACCTGACAGACCTGTTACAATAAACACCTGTTACAATAAACACCTGTTACAATAAACACCTGTTACAATAAACACCTGTTACAATAAACACCTGTTACAATAAAACCTGACTATTTTTTTATGTTATATGTTATAATGTATTATATCCCCTTTTCCTCTCCTCTCTCTGTCTCTAACCCTCCTCTCCTCTCTCTCTGTCTCTAACCCTCCTCTCCTCTCTCTCTGTCTCTAACCCTCCTCTCCTCTCTCTGTCTCTAACCCTCCTCTCCTCTCTCTCTGTCTCTAACCCTCCTCTCCTCTCTCTCTGTCTCTAACCCTCCTCTCCTCTCTCTGTCTCTAACCCTCCTCTCCTCTCTCTGTGTCTCTAACCCTCCTCTCCTCTCTCTCTGTCTCTAACCCTCCTCCCTCTCTCTCTGTCTCTAACCCTCCTCCCTCTCTCTGTCTCTAACCCTCCTCTCCTCTCTCTCTAACCCTCCTCTCCTCTCTCTGTCTCTAACCCTCCTCTCCCCTCTCTCTGTCTCTAACCCTCCCTCTCTCTGTCTCTAACCCTCCTCCCCCTCTCTGTCTCTAACCCTCCTCTCCTCTCTCTGTCTCTAACCCTCCTCCTCTCCTCTCTGTCTCTAACCCTCCTCCCTCTCTCTGTCTCTAACCCTCCTCTCCTCTCTCTCTGTCTCTAACCCTCCTCTCCTCTCTCTGTCTCTAACCCTCCTCTCCTCTCTCTGTCTCTAACCCTCCTCTCC
>NW_024607849.1:5000-39525 GCF_018296145.1 Oncorhynchus tshawytscha | reverse complement strand
AGTGTTCAATACACCTGACACCTGTTCAGTGTTCATTACATACACCTGTTCATTACACCTGTTCAGTGTTCATTACACCTGTTCAGTGTTCAATACACCTGTTCAGTGTTCATTACACCTGTTCAGTGTTCATTACACCTGTTCAGTGTTCATTACACCTGTTCAGTGTTCATTACACCTGTTCAGTGTTCAATACACCTGTTCAGTGTTCATTACACCTGTTCAGTGTTCATTACACCTGTTCAGTGTTCATTACACCTGTTCAGTGTTAATTACACCTTTTCAGTGTTCATTACACCTGTTCAGTGTTCATTACACCTGTTCAGTGTTCATTACACCTGTTCAGTGTTCATTACACCTGTTCAGTGTTCATTACACCTGTTCAGTGTTCATTACACCTGTTCATTACACCTGTTCAGTGTTCATTACACCTGTTCAGTGTTCATTACACCTGTTCAGTGTTCATTACACCTGTTCAGTGTTCATTACACCTGTTCAGTGTTCATTACACCTGTTCAGTGTTCATTACACCTGTTCATTACACCTGTTCAGTGTTCATTACACCTGTTCAGTGTTCATTACACCTGTTCAGTGTTCATTACACCTGTTCAGTGTTCAATTACACCTGTTCAGTGTTCAATTACACCTGTTCAGTGTTCATTACACCTGTTCAGTGTTCAGTGTTCATTACACCTGTTCAGTGTTCATTACACCTGTTCAGTGTTCATTACACCTGTTCAGTGTTCAATTACACCTGTTCAGTGTTCATTACACCTGTTCAGTGTTCATTACACCTGTTCAGTGTTCATTCAGTGTTCATTACACCTGTTCAGTGTTCAATACACCTGTTCAGTGTTCATTACACCTGTTCAGTGTTCATTACACCTGTTCAGTGTTCATTACACCTGTTCAGTGTTCATTACACCTGTTCAGTGTTAATTACACCATTACACCTGTTCAGTGTTCATTACACCTGTTCAGTGTTCATTACACCTGTTCAGTGTTAATTACACCTGTTCAGTGTTCAATACACCTGTTCATTACACCTGTTCAGTGTTCATTACACCTGTTCAGTGTTAATTACACCTGTTCAGTGTTCAATACACCTGTTCATTACACCTGTTCAGTGTTCATTACACCTGTTCAGTGTTCATTACACCTGTTCAGTGTTCATTACACCTGTTCAGTGTTCATTACACCTGTTCAGTGTTCATTACACCTGTTCAGTGTTCATTACACCTGTTCAGTGTTCAATTACACCTGTTCAGTGTTCAATTACACCTGTTCAGTGTTCATTACACCTGTTCAGTGTTCATTACACCTGTTCATTACACCTGTTCAGTGTTCATTACACCTGTTCAGTGTTCATTACACCTGTTCAGTGTTCATTACACCTGTTCAGTGTTCATTACACCTGTTCAGTGTTCATTACACCTGTTCAGTGTTCATTACACCTGTTCAGTGTTCATTACACCTGTTCAGTGTTCATTACACCTGTTCAGTGTTCATTACACCTGTTCAGTGTTCATTACACCTGTTCAGTGTTCATTACACCTGTTCAGTGTTCATTACACCTGTTCAGTGTTCATTACACCTGTTCAGTGTTCATTACACCTGTTCAGTGTTCATTACACCTGTTCAGTGTTCATTACACCTGTTCAGTGTTCAATACACCTGACACCTGTTCAGTGTTCATTACACCTGTTCAGTGTTAATTACACCTGTTCAGTGTTCATTACACCTGTTCAGTGTTCATTACACCTGTTCAGTGTTCATTACACCTGTTCAGTGTTCATTACACCTGTTCAGTGTTCATTACACCTGTTCAGTGTTAATTACACCTGTTCAGTGTTCATTACACCTGTTCAGTGTTCATTACACCTGTTCAGTGTTCATTACACCTGTTCAGTCTTCATTACACCTGTTCAGTGTTCATTACACCTGTTCATTACACCTGTTCAGTGTTCATTACACCTGTTCAGTGTTCATTACACCTGTTCAGTGTTCATTACACCTGTTCAGTGTTCATTACACCTGTTCAGTGTTCATTACACCTGTTCAGTGTTCATTACACCTGTTCAGTGTTCATTACACCTGTTCAGTGTTCATTACACCTGTTCAGTGTTCATTACACCTGTTCAGTGTTCATTACACCTGTTCAGTGTTCATTACACCTGTTCAGTGTTAATTACACCTGTTCAGTGTTCATTACACCTGTTCAGTGTTCATTACACCTGTTCAGTGTTCATTACACCTGTTCAGTGTTCATTACACCTGTTCAGTGTTCAATACACCTGTTCAGTGTTCATTACACCTGTTCAGTGTTCATTACACCTGTTCAGTGTTCATTCAGTGTTCATTACACCTGTTCAGTGTTCAATACACCTGTTCAGTGTTCATTACACCTGTTCAGTGTTCATTACACCTGTTCAGTGTTCATTACACCTGTTCAGTGTTCATTACACCTGTTCAGTGTTAATTACACCATTACACCTGTTCAGTGTTCATTACACCTGTTCAGTGTTCATTACACCTGTTCAGTGTTAATTACACCTGTTCAGTGTTCAATACACCTGTTCATTACACCTGTTCAGTGTTCATTACACCTGTTCAGTGTTCATTACACCTGTTCAGTGTTCAGTGTTCATTACACCTGTTCAGTGTTCATTACACCTGTTCAGTGTTCACCTGTTCAGTGTTCATTACACCTGTTCAGTGTTAATTACACCTTTTCAGTGTTCATTACACCTGTTCAGTGTTCATTACACCTGTTCAGTGTTCATTACACCTGTTCAGTCTTCATTACACCTGTTCAGTGTTCATTACACCTGTTCAGTGTTCAATACACCTGTTCATTACACCTGTTCAGTGTTCATTACACCTGTTCAGTGTTCATTACACCTGTTCATTACACCTGTTCAGTGTTCATTACACCTGTTCAGTGTTCATTACACCTGTTCAGTGTTAATTACACCTGTTCAGTGTTCATTACACCTGTTCAGTGTTCATTACACCTGTTCAGTGTTCATTACACCTGTTCAGTGTTCATTACACCTGTTCAGTGTTCATTACACCTGTTCAGTGTTAATTACACCTGTTCAGTGTTCATTACACCTGTTCAGTGTTCATTACACCTGTTCAGTGTTAATTACACCTGTTCAGTCTTCATTACACCTGTTCAGTGTTCATTACACCTGTTCATTACACCTGTTCAGTGTTCATTACACCTGTTCATTACACCTGTTCACTGTTCATTACACCTGTTCAGTGTTCATTACACCTGTTCAGCCTGTTGGGTAAGGAATGGCGTTTTCAGAGTTGTTTTTGGATAATTGCAGAAAACAACTTATTTGGTAGCTAACGCCACATTTTGTGATTTAAAAAATAATAATTATGCGTGGAGAAAAAGCACGTAAAGGTTCCATAATTCATAAAGATATATTTTCTTATTTTAATTAGCTATCCATCATTTTTCAGTGTCTGAAGTATCATGCACTAAGTCCATGTGAGAAAAAAAATGATGACACTTCCCATCCAATAGATGGGGTTGTTTTGAGAAAAAATACCTACTTTGTTTGATAAATAAATTAAAGCAATACAAGTCACTATACTTTCCAAACCACAAAGGCTGAATGAAAATGTTTTCTAAAAAAGGAATGTATTAACTGTTGAGGAGGTAGCGGAGGAAGGACCAGGGTGCAACATTTGAGAGATTAAAGCTTTTTTGTGCACATGGAAAATGTCGGCCATCTTTTATTTCAAGTCATAAAACACGAGAACAACACTTTATTTTACATTTTCTCTATTGAACTATTAGTTAAGAACAGATTCTTATTTTCAATGACGGCCTAGGAACAGTGGGTTAACTGCCTGTTCAGGGGAAGAACGACAGATTTGTACCTTGTCAGTTCGGGGGTTTTGAACTTGCAACCTACCGGTTACTAGTCCAACGCTCTAACCACTAGGCTACCCTGCCGCCCCTCCACTCTAACCACGAGGCTACCCTGCCACCCCGCCACTCTAACCACTAGGCTACCCTGCCGCCCCTCCACTCTAACCACTAGGCTACCCTGCCGCCCCTCCACTCTAACCACTAGGCTACCCTGCCGCCCCTCCACTCTAACCACTAGGCTACCCTGCCGCCTCTACACTCCAGCCACTAGGCTACCCTGCCGCCCTCCACTCTAACCACTAGGCTACCCTGCCGCCCCTCCACTCTAACCACTAGGCTACCCTGCCGCCCCTCCACTCTAACCACTAGGCTACCCTGCCGCCCTCCACTCTAACCACTCCCACTCTAGCCACTAGGCTACCCTGCCGCCCCTCCACTCTAACCACTAGGCTACCCTGCCGCACTCCTCCACTCTAACCACTAGGCTACCTTGCCGCCCCTCCACTCTAACCACTAGGCTACCCTGCCGCCCCTCCACTCTAACCACTAGGCTACCCTGCCGCCCCTCCACTCTAACCACTAGGCTACCCTGCCGCCCCTCCACTCTAACCACTAGGCTACCCTGCCGCCCCTCCACTCTAACCACTAGGCTACCCTGCCGCCACCCCACTCTAACCACTAGGCTACCCTGCCGCCCCTCCACTCTAACCACTAGGCTACCCTGCCGCCCCTCCACTCTAACCACTAGGCTACCCTGCCGCCCCTCCACTCTAACCACTAGGCTACCCTGCCGCCCCCCACTCTAACCACTAGGCTACCCTGCCGCCCCTCCACTCTAACCACTAGGCTAGGCTAACCACTGCTACCCTGCCCCCCCACTCTAACCACTAGGCTACCCTGCCGCCCCTCCACTCTAACCACTAGGCTACCCTGCCGCCCCTCCACTCTAACCACTAGGCTACCCTGCCGCCCCTCCACTCTAACCACTAGGCTACCCTGCCGCCCCTCCACTCTAACCACTAGGCTACCCTGCCGCCCCTCCACTCTAACCACTAGGCTACCCTGCCGCCCCTCCACTCTAACCACTAGGCTACCCTGCCGCCCCTTTTACATGATGCAGTTATATGTTTGTTCAGTGTATAACTATGTCCATGTGACAATGTGCTGCGAACTGAGACGTCACCGCTCAAGTTGGTAATCCAATCCTGTTGAGAATAGCTGGCTAGCCCTCTGTCCAGTAGATAATATGTAAATAAATATCTGATGTAATCGACTGTAATCTTAGGGTTTCTATTGTCATTGATAGGCTGTACATTTACCTAATCATTTTTTTGACATTGTCCAAGTTCTGATTTCTCATTAATTCTCCCTTCCTCCTCCAATGTAGCCCATTTCATCACTAGACAGAAGCAACAAACTATTAAAAAACTAATTTCTAATTTCAGTCAACCTTTTAAAACATAAATTAATAATTGAGTTTTGACTGAATACATATTTATTCAATGTTTCAAAACAATGCATTATACTATAGACTATAACTTACTCACATCCAGCATAAAAACACATTAGAAACAGAATAAACTAAAATATTTCTGTATTTTTTTCTGATGTAACAGTTGTTCATGGAGTTAACATTGTATGACTTGGTGAAGGTGTGGTAGACAGAAACTGTCTGTTTTCCTCCCCCTTCTTCATCCGTCATTCAACTTAGCATTTGGAGATTCCTGTGAACAGTCATAAACATGTCATTCTGAACAGAAACATCTTCCTCATAACAATTTAGACCGGTTGGCGATTCAACAGAATTCAGGCTTGTTCATGTTGATTATAGTTACAACATGAGACAGATAGCAAGCCATGCTATATCAGACCGTATACCACGGGTATGAGTCAATATTCATTGTTTACTGTTGTTGTTTTTAATAGCAATAAGGTATCCTTGGGGGTTTGTGGTATATGGCCAATATACCCTGCTAAGAGCTGTATCCAGGCACTCCATGTTGTGTGGTGCTAGGAACAGCCCTTAGCCTTGGTACATTGTTCATACACAACAAGCCCCTGAGCTTCCATATTGCTTAAATACAACACAGATACAGATTATGAGCATGTGAGGTTTCAAATAATGTTACTACTACTAGCTTGCTCTCTCCCTGCTTTTCCCGAACATGTTTATCTGATAGTTGGTATTGTTCTAGCTTGCTCATTCAAAGCAGGCCTTTGTCCTCCTCTTCAGATGCTTGAATACATGATCATCATGATGTGGCTGTAATATGGACGTTCCCTCAGAACAACACCTAGACCCACTCTTAGAAAGAAGGGTTCCAAAAGGGTTCTTCAGTTGTCCCCATGGTAGAACCCTTTTTTAGTTCGAGGTAGAACCATTTTGGGTTCCATGTAGAACACTCTGTGGAAAGGGTTCTACATGGAACCCAAAATGGTTCTACTTGTAACCAAAAGGGTTCTTCAGAAAGTTATCCAATGGGGATTGCAGAATAACTTTAAGATCTTATTCCCCATTCTCCATTGTCTAGAATCTGCAGGGAGCTAGCCTGTTCTACTAAAACATTAGCTAATTGCTAAGATAGCCAACTTGAGCAAATGTATCTCAGCTTCCTAACTAGCAAAGCCAACCAATTACACAACAAATATACACAAAGTAAACAATGATTTTCTAAACTGATGTTAGTCTCAACCAAATTACAAGTAAAAATAACTATTCTGTTCCACAACGAAACAACCATTAGTTAGATGGTAGACAGAAGACTATTGCTAGCTAGCTAACCAGCCATGCTATTTCAATGAAAATAAGCTAGCTAGCCAGCGTCAGCTTTGTAGTTCTAATGCTATGTGGAAAAAGTAGTTTTCATTTTTTCCTCCATTTTTCCCACCAATGCCTTGCTGTAGCGTTTACATTCTGTAAATGTGACTAATTTCAACAATTTGATCCGTTGTTAGAAATATCTCCTCCCTCCCTGAGTAAGCGATTCATCGCGACAAGCCTGGAACTCAAACAAAGTCGATTATTTTGAGGTGGGATGGGCTACAACGTGGAGCGATCAGACTCATGAGATTGTGTCGGTGCACCACACAGGCGTTGAGAGCGTGTAAATCACCATCCTTGTCTTTATACCTGTTCAGACAACTCCCTGGGGGCACACAACCTTGTCTTTATGTTCAGACAACTCTCTCCAGGGGGCAGTAAACCACCATCCTTGTCTTTATACCTGTTCAGACAACTCCCTCCAGGGGGCAGTATCACCATCCTTGTCTTTATACCTGTTCAGACAACACCCTCCAGGGGGCAGTAATCACCATCCTTGTCTTCATACCTGTTCAGACAACTCCCTCCAGGGGGCAGTGTGCACCCTTTGTAGTTTGTCTACCAACTCATAGAAGTAGAAGAGGAACAAAATGTACTACTTCAGAATGGAGATGGCCTCAATGGCACTGCCTGTGATCTCACAGACACCTTAACGGGGCCAGTACAGTTATGCAATATCTATCTAAGTCTCTGTTTCAAACTCATACAAAAGATACCCAATAAGAAATTTGGAAAAAAGTTAGGCTGCTAGAAAATTCTCAGATTGTTTGCTATAGTTGAATCAGGGTTATTTGTTACAATGTATTTTTTCCATTGGGTTGTTTTCACATTGTCAAAAATTGTAAAACAAACTAGAATACTTCAACAAAATAAATGTGTGTATCAGAAGTTACACCGCCTGCTTAGTCAGTACCAGTTCTTCCGAATTCATCTCACACCAAGGCTGGAACCTGTTCTGCCAGATTCTCTAAAAGGACGTTGGAGGTGGCTTATGGTAGAAAAATTCACAATAAATTATCTGGCAACTGCTCTGGTTGACATTCCTGCACTCAGCATGTAAATAGCACACTTCCTCAAAACTTGAGACATCTGTGGTATTGTGTTGTGTGACAAAACTGCACATTTTAGGGTGGCCTTTTAGGGTGGTCTTTTTGTCCCCAGCAGAAGGTGCACCTGTGTAATGATCACGTTCTTTAATCAGCTTCTTGATATGCCACACCTATCAGGTGAATGGAATATCTTGGCAAATGAGAAATCCTCACCAACAGGGATGTAAAGACATTTGAAAGAAATAAGCTTTTTGTGGATCATTTCCTGTATTTTTTTTTCAGCTCATGAAACACAGAACCAACACTTTACATGTTGTGTTTACACTCTGAGTGAACAAAACATTAAGGACACCATGTCTTTCCATGACATAAACTGACAGGTGAATCCAGGTGAAAGTTCAGATCCCTTATTGATGTCACTTGCTAAATCCACTACAATCAGTGTAGATGAAGGGGAGGAGACGGGTTAAAAAAGGATGTTGAAGCCTTGAGACAATTGTGCATGAATTGCATACGACAGCTTGATGAAATCCAGTCGATATGCAGGGCCCCAAGAAAGTAGATTCTCTGTTTACCGTCACATAAACTCATTCTAATATGGATTACATCCCCCCCTCATCAATCTACAAACAATACCTCATAATGACAAAGCAAAAAAACAGATTTATAGAAATTTGGGAAAAAGTTAGACGGCCAGAAAATTCACAGTTGTATGGACTTCACAAAGCTATGGAAGTGAACTGAAAGTGAAAAAATGCACACAGTTGCAATGTTATTCCCAACCGATTGGCTTTTTTGCTGGTGGCAAAACAAATGAACCTTCTGCATGAACCTTCTGCACGTGTGTGATTCTCTCCTTTACAATGTTTTGCTTGCTCCCCCGTGTGTGATCTACTGCCCCTACCCCTCCGTGTGTGATTCTCTCCTTTACAATGTTTTGCTCCCTCTACTGCCCCTTCCCCCGTGTGTGATTCTCTCCTTTACAATGTTTTGCTCCCTCTACTGCCACTTCCCCCGTGTGTGATTCTCTCCTTTATTATTCTTTTGTATCAGCTTGAAAAAATGTGGCTGACATCGAGTTTCCATATCGGTGACCATCACTAATAACAAATCAAATTTTATTATCACATACTATTCAGCAGACGTTATTGCGGGTGTTGCGAAATGCTTGTGTTCAAAGCTCCAACAGTGCAGTAATATCTAACAATTCACAACAATACACACACATCTAAAGGGAAAAAAATGGAATTAAGAAATATGTGGATATTATGATTAGCATTGTTGGAGTGTCATTGACGAAAATACAGTGGAATAGAATACAGTATATACATATGAGATGAATAATGCAGAATGTAAACATTATTCAAGTGACTAGTGTTCCATTATTAAAGTGGCCAGTGATTCCATGTCTATGTATATAAGGCAGCAGCCTCTAAGGTGCAGGGTTAAGTAACCAGGTGGTATCTGGCTAGTGATGGTTATTTAACAGTCTAATAGTCTATGTAGCTGCTGTAGATACTAGTTACAATAGATACCGTATGTGTATTATGTATACTGTACAGCCATATATAAGATAATAGTTACAATAGATACAGGATGTGAATTCTGTATCCTGTACAGCCATATATAAGATAATAGTTACAATAGATACAGGATGTGTATTCTGTATCCTGTACAGCCATATATAAGATAATAGTTACAATAGATACAGGATGTGAATTCTGTATCCTGTACAGCCATATATAAGATAATAGTTACAATAGATACAGGATGTGTATTCTGTATAGCTGGTTGTCATTAATCATTGTACCAGGTCTTTCTATTCACACAGTCTGAGTAAATCCATATTCAGGAGCAGAGAACAGAACATCATCTCTCCAGAAAGGTGTGTATCTATATATTCAGGAGCAGAGAACAGAACATCGTCTCTCCAGAAAGGTGTGTATCTGTATATTCAAGAGCAGAGAACAGAACATCGTCTCTCCAGAAAGGTGTGTATCTGTATATTCAAGAGCAGAGAACAGAACCTCATCTCTCCAGAAAGGTGTGTATCTGTATATTCAGGAGCAGAGAACAGAACATCGTCTCTCCAGAAATGTGTGTATCTGTATATTCAGGAGCAGAGAACAGAACATCGTCTCTCCAGAAAGGTGTGTACCTGTATATTCAGGAGCAGAGAACAGAACATCGTCTCTCCAGAAAGGTGTGTATCAGTATTTTACTGTGCCATCGTCACCATTTGGCTGGCTACCCAAACTCCATGCTACTGGCCAAACTCTACACCACGCCCACGGACGTTAGTTTCTTCTCCGCAATGCGTCTGACTCTGAATACGTCCGCAACGTTTGCTCGAACAAAAACACATTTAAACTTTTTTAAATTAGTGGAATTTCCATTTAGTTTTTAATCCACGTGGTTTCACCCATGGATGTAAACATGAGGTTTGTGAAGAATTGATTTGGTGGGGTTGGTAATTAGGTAGGGGTGTGTTCTCCAGTGGCAGTGGGATTTCATTATGTTAATTAAGACTAAGTTAGAAGTTGTCTGTGATTGATGTCTGTTTACAACAGATTATGTCATGTCAGGTAAAACATTACACGGGAGTCGTGATCTATCACCGTAGATGTCAAATTACACATATGTAATGTCTATATTATTAAACCAGATTTTGTATAGATCATTGAAGATCTATTGCACGTATGAACACAATGATATCCCCTGATGCTGCAGACATCTGATTATTTAGAATATGTTTAGACTATTTAGAATATGTTTAGATTATTTAGAATATGTTTATATTATTTAGAATATGTTTAGATTATTTAGAATATGTTTAGATTATTTAGAATATGTTTAGATTATTTAGAATATGTTTAGATTATGTTTAGATTATTTAGAATATGTTTAGATTATTTAGAATATGTTTAGATTATTTAGAATATGTTTAGATTATGTTTATATTATTTAGAATATGTTTATATTATTTAGAATATGTTTAGATTATTTAGAATATGTTTAGATTATTTAGAATATGTTTAGATTATTTAGAATATGTTTAGATTATGTTTATATTATTTAGAATATGTTTAGATTATGTTTAGATTATTTAGAATATGTTTAGATTATTTAGAATATGTTTAGATTATGTTTAGATTATTTAGAATATGTTTAGATTATTTAGAATATGTTTAGATTATGTTTAGATTATTTAGAATATGTTTAGATGATTTGGAATATGTTTAGATGATTTAGAATATGTTGGTGATGGAAAATGTCTGATGAGCAATGATACATCACAAACACCATCTATTCACATTGTGGTCAGTGAAGATTACAAAGAAAAAGCCACATCTCAGACTGGCCAATAAAAAGAAAAGATTAGGATGTGCAAAAGATCACAGACACTGGACAGAGGAACTCTGCCTAGAAGGCCAGCATCCCGGAGTCGCCTCTCCCAGAGTCTGGTCAATTGTCGGATTCATGTGGTTTCGGATTAATGAAAGATGAAATAATCAGAGACAGACTTGTGATAGTCTGTAAAGATGAACAGACGCAGATACAATTAAACAAGACGAACACTGTCCCTGAACAGGCATAATCTGTCAATTATGCCACTCAGAACAAAGACAGACACCATGTCGATAGAAAATGGAAACATAATTCATCTGAAAATAATCTAAGGTGGAAAAAACACTGAAGAAGGTTACATGTACTGTGGATCAACACAAGAGCCAAATGTCCAGCATATGGGCTTATATGCCAATTCTGTGGGAAAAAAATCAACAATACATGCAGTGATCACAACGATGATGGAGAAGGGGACTGGAACAGGATACATGCAGTGATCACAACGATGATGGAGAAGGGGACTGGAACAGGATACATGCAGTGATCACAACGATGATGGAGAAGCGGACTGGAACAGGATACAGGCAGTGATCACAACGATGATGGAGAAGGGGACTGGAACAGGATACAGGCAGTGATCACAACGATGATGGAGAAGGGGACTAGAACAGGATACAGGCAGTGATCACAACGATGATGGAGAAGGGGACTGGAACAGGATACAGGCAGTGATCACAACGATGATGGAGAAGGGGACTAGAACAGGATACAGGCAGTGATCACAACGATGATGGAGAAGGGGACATGGCTATACATGACAGAGGTTAATTCTGTTCAAAGTGGCAAAGATAACTGGTTTACAAACTTAAAGCTGACCCCACTGACATGTGATAACTGCGATTATGATCCAAGCAGCACTATCAAATGCCAGTTAGACAGTGGTTCAACTGTCAATATACTCAGCTAGGGAGACTTTACGCAAGTAATGCAGGGAGGAGATACAATGCCTCAACCAAGCAAGGCAAGGCGAAGGCTGTACAATGTCTTGGTTATTACATCAATAGGGGGAGTGTGAACTACAAGCCAGCCAATCATGATTAGGAAACATATGTGCTAAAGTTCCAAGTGGGGAAAATCCTGCAAGAGCCACTCCTTTTCAGCAAAAACGTGTGAAAAGCTCAAGTTGCAACAACAGCTCAACCACCAACATCTCATTCATCACGTCAGCACTAAAGAAATAACACACGGTCCCGTCAGACTCGAACACCTCAGGGGCAATACTGAAACAGTTTGAGGATGTTTTTGAAGAAATGGGGCTCTGCCAGGTGAGCTGTTAGACCAGTAAAACAGCTTCCCCCTCCGCCGAATCCCCATTCCACTGAAGGAAAAAAAAAAATAACAAAGGCTGTTGATTCAATGGAGGAACAGATACTGGTGGGCAAGGTCACCTTTGTGGAGTGAAACCAGCTGCAGAGGAATATCAGTGAAGGGAACATGATGCACTTCAGGAACTGCCAGGAATAGGCGTCACTTCAGGGACTGGCAGGAATAAGCGTCACTTCAGGGACTGCCAGGAATAAGCATCACATCGGGGACTGCCAGGAGTCAAGGGACTGCATCACTTCAGGGACTGCCAGGAATAAGCGTCACTTCAGGGACTGCCAGGAATAAGCATCACTTCAGGGACTGCCAGGAATAAGCGTCACTTCAGGGACTGCCAGGAATAAGCATCACTTCAGGGACTGCCAGGAATAAGCATCACTTCAGGGACTGCCAGGAATAAGCGTCACTTCAGGGACTGCCAGGAATAAGCATCACTTCAGGGACTGCCAGGAATAAGCGTCACTTCAGGGACTGCCAGGAATAAGCATCACTTCAGGGACTGCCAGGAATAAGCGTCACTTCAGGGACTGCCAGGAATAAGCATCACTTCAGGGACTGCCAGGAATAAGCATCACTGCTGATGACATCACTGCTGTGGTGCAACAATGGAAGAAGCAGCGGCAGGACCATGACCACAACCTGACTCAGCTCTTACAAAGAGCAAAGGGAGATTCATCTAAAGTTGAGTAAAGACTAAAGTTAAGCTCAGGCTCACAAGTACTTTCATACACGGGACATCTTTTGACACCTGAAGGCCAGAAGCCAGACCCTGAATTGAAAAGGAATGCCTAGCCATAGTGTTCGCCTGTGACCGTTTTGATCAATACCTTCAATGTAAGGACTTTATTTAGGTGCACACTGATAACAAGCAGCTTGAGGTTCTTTAAATAAAAACTATTCTGTCTGCCCCCAAGTGATTTCAAGGGATGATGCTAAAGCATCAGCGTTATCAACTACAGGTAGAATACTAGAAAGGAGTAGAGCTTCACATTGTAGATGTTCTTGTCTCGAGCAGCACACTACCAACAACTAGTTGGTAGTGTCCAAACGATCATATTGTCTTTAGTGTAGAAACTAGACTTGTTCCCCTAGATCGGGAGTGTCAGAGGCGTTCTCTCCTCTAGGGTTTTGGGTCTAGTTTCTACTTTTTATTCAATGTTTACAAGTTCACACAGTTGTACACGTTATTACAGTTTATTTTTTGTCCTTAATCTATAACATCAAACATCATCAAACACCTACTACTATTAATTACCTTATATATGTATTCCAACAGGTGGTTAATTACCTTATATATGTATTACAACAGGCTGTTAATTACCTGATATATGTATTACAACAAGTGGTTAATTACCTTATATATGTATTACAACAGGCTGTTAATTTTATATATGTATTACAACAGGCTGTTAATTACCTTATATATGTATTACAACAGGCTGTTAATTACCTTATATATGTATTACAACAGGTGGTTAATTACCTTATATATGTATTCCAACAGGTGGTTAATTACCTTATATATGTATTACAACAGGTGGTTAATTACCTTATATATGTATTACAACAGGTGGTTAATTACCTTATATATGTATTACAACAGGTGGTTAATTACCTTATATATGTATTACAACAAGTGGTTCATTACCTGATATATGTATTACAGCAGGCTGTTAATTACCTTATATATATGTATTACAACAGGCTGTTAATTACCTTATATATGTATTACAACAGGTGGTTAATTACCTTATATATGTATTACAACAGGTGGTTAATTACCTTATATATGTATTACAACAGGTGGTTAATTACCTTATATATGTATTAAATGTATTACAACAGGTGGTTCATTACCTTATATATGTATTCCAACAGGTGGTTAATTACCTTATATATGTATTACAACAGGTGGTTAATTACCTTATATATGTATTACAACAAGTGGTTAATTACCTTATATATGTATTACAACAGGTGGTTAATTACCTTATATATGTATTACAACAAGTGGTTAATTACCTTATATATGTATTACAACAAGTGGTTTTTATTTTTATTTTTTATTTCACCTTTATTTAACCAGGTAGGCCAGTTGAGAACAAGTTCTCATTTGCAACTGCGACCTGGCCAAGATAAAGCATAGCAGTTTGAGCAGACAACACAGAGTTACACATGGAATAAACAATTAACAAGTCAATAACACAGTAGAAAACAAAGGGGGAGTCTATATACAATGTGTGCAAAAGGCATGAGGAGGTAGGCGAATAATTACAATTTTGCAGATTAACACTGGAGTGATAAATGATCAGATGGTCATGTACAGGTAGAGATATTGGTGTGCAAAAGAGCAAGTAAATAAATAAAAACAGTATGGGGATGAGGTAGGTGAAAATGGGTGGGCTATTTACCAATAGACTATGTACAGCAGCAGCGATCGGTTAGCTGCTCAGATAGCTGATGTTTGAAGTTGGTGAGGGAGATAAAAGTCTCCAACTTCAGCGATTTTTGCAATTCGTTCCAGTCACAGGCAGCAGAGTACTTGAACAAAAGGCGGCCAAATGAGGTGTTGGCTTTAGGGATGATCAGTGAGAGACACCTGCTGGAGCGCGTGCTACGGATGGGTGTTGCCATCGTGACCAGTGAACTGAGATAAGGCGGAGCTTTACCTAGCATGGATTTGTAGATGACCTGGAGCCAGTGGGTCTGGCGATGAATATGTAATGAGGGCCAGCCGACTAGAGCATACAGGTCGCAGTGGTGGGTGGTATAAGGTGCTTTAGTGACAAAACGGATGGCACTGTGATAGACTGCATCCAGTTTGCTGAGTAGAGTGTTGGAAGCCATTTTGTAGATGACATCGCCGAAGTCGAGGATCGGAAGGATAGTCAGTTTTACTAGGGTAAGCTTGGCGGCGTGAGTGAAGGAGGCTTTGTTGCGGAATAGAAAGCCGACTCTTGATTTGATTTTCGATTGGAGATGTTTGATATGAGTCTGGAAGGAGAGTTTGCAGTCTAGCCAGACACCTAGGTACTTATAGATGTCCACATATTCAAGGTCGGAACCATCCAGGGTGGTGATGCTAGTCGGGCATGCGGGTGCAGGCAGCGATCGGTTGAAAAGCATGCATTTGGTTTTACTAGCGTTTAAGAGCAGTTGGAGGCCACGGAAGGAGTGTTGTATGGCATTGAAGCTTGTTTGGAGGTTAGATAGCACAGTGTCCAATGACAGGCCGAAAGTATATAGAATGGTGTCGTCTGCGTAGAGGTGGATCAGGGAATCACCCGCAGCAAGAGCAACATCATTGATATATACAGAGAAAAGAGTCGGCCCGAGAATTGAACCCTGTGGCACCCCCATAGAGACTGCCAGAGGACCGGACAGCATGCCCTCCGATTTGACACACTGAACTCTGTCTGCAAAGTAATTGGTGAACCAGGCAAGGCAGTCATCCGAAAACCGAGGCTACTGAGTCTGCCGATAAGAATATGGTGATTGACAGAGTCGAAAGCCTTGGCAAGGTCAATGAAGACGGCTGCACAGTACTGTCTTTTATCGATGGCGGTTATGATATCGTTTAGTACCTTGAGTGTTGCTGAGGTGCACCCGTGACCGGCTCGAAACCAGATTGCACAGCAGAGAAGGTACGGTGGGATTCGAGATGGTCAGTGACCTGTTTGTTGACTTGGCTTTCGAAGACCTTAGATAGGCAGGGCAGGATGGATATAGGTCTGTAACAGTTTGGGTCCAGGGTGTCTCCCCTTTGAAGAGAGGGATGACTGCGGCAGCTTTCCAATCCTTGGGGATCTCAGACGATATGAAAAAGAGGTTGAACAGGCTGGTGATAGGGGTTGCGACAATGGCGGCGGAAAGTTTCAGAAATAGGGGGTCCAGATTGTCAAGCCCAGCTGATTTGTACGGGTCCAGGTTTTGCAGCTCTTTCAGAACATCTTAATTACCTTATATATGTATTACAACAGGCTGTTAATTACCTTATATATGTATTACAACAGGTGGTTAATTACCTTATATATGTATTACAACAGGTGGTTAATTACCTTATATATGTATTACAACAGGTGGTTAATTACCTTATATATGTATTACAACAGGTGGTTAATTACCTTATATATGTATTACAACAAGTGGTTAATTACCTTATATATGTATTACAACAGGTGGTTAATTACCATATGTATTACAACAGGCTGTTAATTACCTTATATATGTATTACAACAAGTGGTTAATTACCTTATATATGTATTACAACAAGTGGTTTTTATTTTTATTTTTTATTTCACCTTTATTTAACCAGGTAGGCCAGTTGAGAACAAGTTCTCATTTGCAACTGCGACCTGGCCAAGATAAAGCATAGCAGTTTGAGCAGACAACACAGAGTTACACATGGAATAAACAATTAACAAGTCAATAACACAGTAGAAAACAAAGGGGGAGTCTATATACAATGTGTGCAAAAGGCATGAGGAGGTAGGCGAATAATTACAATTTTGCAGATTAACACTGGAGTGATAAATGATCAGATGGTCATGTACAGGTAGAGATATTGGTGTGCAAAAGAGCAAGTAAATAAATAAAAACAGTATGGGGATGAGGTAGGTGAAAATGGGTGGGCTATTTACCAATAGACTATGTACAGCAGCAGCGATCGGTTAGCTGCTCAGATAGCTGATGTTTGAAGTTGGTGAGGGAGATAAAAGTCTCCAACTTCAGCGATTTTTGCAATTCGTTCCAGTCACAGGCAGCAGAGTACTTGAACGAAAGGCGGCCAAATGAGGTGTTGGCTTTAGGGATGATCAGTGAGAGACACCTGCTGGAGCGCGTGCTACGGATGGGTGTTGCCATCGTGACCAGTGTACTGAGATAAGGCGGAGCTTTACCTAGCATGGATTTGTAGATGACCTGGAGCCAGTGGGTCTGGCGACGAATATGTAATGAGGGCCAGCCGACTAGAGCATACAGGTCGCAGTGGTGGGTGGTATAAGGTGCTTTAGTGACAAAACGGATGGCACTGTGATAGACTGCATCCAGTTTGCTGAGTAGAGTGTTGGAAGCCATTTTGTAGATGACATCGCCGAAGTCGAGGATCGGAAGGATAGTCAGTTTTACTAGGGTAAGCTTGGCGGCGTGAGTGAAGGAGGCTTTGTTGCGGAATAGAAAGCCGACTCTTGATTTGATTTTCGATTGGAGATGTTTGATATGAGTCTGGAAGGAGAGTTTGCAGTCTAGCCAGACACCTAGGTACTTATAGATGTCCACATATTCAAGGTCGGAACCATCCAGGGTGGTGATGCTAGTCGGGCATGCGGGTGCAGGCAGCGATCGGTTGAAAAGCATGCATTTGGTTTTACTAGCGTTTAAGAGCAGTTGGAGGCCACGGAAGGAGTGTTGTATGGCATTGAAGCTTGTTTGGAGGTTAGATAGCACAGTGTCCAATGACAGGCCGAAAGTATATAGAATGGTGTCGTCTGCGTAGAGGTGGATCAGGGAATCACCCGCAGCAAGAGCAACATCATTGATATATACAGAGAAAAGAGTCGGCCCGAGAATTGAACCCTGTGGCACCCCCATAGAGACTGCCAGAGGACCGGACAGCATGCCCTCCGATTTGACACACTGAACTCTGTCTGCAAAGTAATTGGTGAACCAGGCAAGGCAGTCATCCAAAAAACCGAGGCTACTGAGTCTGCCGATAAGAATATGGTGATTGACAGAGTCGAAAGCCTTGGCAAGGTCAATGAAGACGGCTGCACAGTACTGTCTTTTATCGATGGCGGTTATGATATCGTTTAGTACCTTGAGTGTTGCTGAGGTGCACCCGTGACCGGCTCGGAAACCAGATTGCACAGCAGAGAAGGTACGGTGGGATTCGAGATGGTCAGTGACCTGTTTGTTGACTTGGCTTTCGAAGACCTTAGATAGGCAGGGCAGGATGGATATAGGTCTGTAACAGTTTGGGTCCAGGGTGTCTCCCCTTTGAAGAGGGGGATGACTGCGGCAGCTTTCAATCCTTGGGGATCTCAGACGATATGAAAGAGAGGTTGAACAGGCTGGTGATAGGGGTTGCGACAATGGCGGCGGAAAGTTTCAGAAATAGGGGTCCAGATTGTCAAGCCCAGCTGATTTGTACGGGTCCAGGTTTTGCAGCTCTTTCAGAACATCTTAATTACCTTATATATGTATTACAACAGGCTGTTAATTACCTTATATATGTATTACAACAGGTGGTTAATTACCTTATATATGTATTAAATGTATTACAACAGGTGGTTAATTACCTTATATATGTATTAAATGTATTACAACAGGTGGTTAATTACCTTATATATGTATTAAATGTATTACAACAGGTGGTTAATTACCTTATATATGTATTAAATGTATTACAACAGGTGGTTCATTACCTTATATATGTATTACAATAAGTGGTTAATTACCTTATATATGTATTACAACAAGTGGTTAATTACCTTATATATGTATTACAACAGGTGGTTAATTACCTTAGCGCAGGCTGACCTGGTTGGTCCCCAGACAAATTCTACTGTTAGTTTAACTTTTTCTTGTTCTTGTTGATCACTCACCTTCTTCCTCATCGGAAGGTAAGGTTTCTCATCATTGACCAAGCTTCCTGCCATCCAGGACCTCTATTTACCTTTATTTAACGAGGCAAGTCAGTTAAAGAACAAATTCTTATTTTCAATGACGGCCTAGGAACAAGAACAGTGGGTTAACTGCCTTGTTCAGGGGCAGAAAGACAGATTTGTACCTTGTCAGCTCGGGGATTTGAACTTGCAACCTTCCAGTTACTAGTCCAACGCTCTAACCACTAGGTTACCCTCCTGCCACCCCTCTATACCAGGTGGTTGTCAGAGGAAAGCCCTTAATATTGTCAAAGACTCCAGCCACCCTAGTCATTAGACTGTTCTCTCTGCTACCGCATGGCAAGCGGTACCAGAGTTCCAAGTCTAGGTCCAAGAGGCTTCTAAACAGCTTCTACCCCCAAGCCATAAGACTCCTGAACATCTAATCAAATGGCTTCCCAGACTACTTGCATTGCCAACCCCTTCTACGCTGTTTGCCACTCTCTGTTATTATCTATGCATAGTCACTTTAATAACTCTACTTACATGTACATATTACCTCAACTAACTGGTTCCCCCGCACATTGACTCTGTACCGGTACCCCCTGTATATAGTCTCCACATTGACTCTGCACTGGTACCACCTGTATATAGCCTCCACATTGACTCTGCACCGGTACCCCCTGTATATAGCCTCCACATTGACTCTGTACCGTAATACCCTGTATATAGCCTCCACATTGACTCTGTACCGTAACCTAGCAGGTTGTTGATGTGATTCTAGTCTGTCAGAGCAGGAGATGTGTTGTTAGAACTAGCAGGTTATTGATGTATTTCTAGTTTGACTGATAATGAGAGTGGGCAGGGCTGAGGCTTTTAGGACACACCCACTAGTGTAGAGAGGACGATATGGGCTGGATGCTGTTCTGCAGTACCTTATTATTTCTCAACAGTGACTAATCCAAGCCAGAAGCAGTAGCCAGCTCAGGCACTCTCAACATTCTCTGATTCTGAGCTATACTACCAAGACCAAGCTACTACTACTACTGTCACTGTGTTACTCTCAACATTCTCTGATTCTGAGCTACTCTACCAAGACCAAGCTACTACTACTGTCACTGTGTTACACTGTGATTCTTACCAAGACCAAGCTACTACTACTACTGTCACTGTGTTACTCTCAACATTCTCTGATTCTGAGCTACACTACCAAGACCAAGCTACTACTACTACTGTCACTGTGTTACTCTCAACATTCTCTGATTCATGTCCAGGTAATGTGCTGTCCAGGTAATGTGCTTTACAGATGGAGCTGCTCATGTTAACTTATGTCACTTAAAAGTTAATTTGTGTTACGTTTTGTCATGTTATGCGATGCCATTTTAAAATAAGTTATGTTAAATGCATAATGTACGATTCTAGTTCAATGACTGGAAGACTACAGGTGCATTAGCAATGCTACCGTACCTGTAGACTTCCAGTCATTGTGCTAATGCTAAATAGCATTTGTTCGTGAAACAACCACTACCTTCCTTCCTAATGCACACGGAGACATTAAAATGGTATCCAGGATCCCTTTAACACTATTAGAGGTTATTAAATGTAGAGTTAAGTTGTTATGTAATGTAATATCATTGTTTCCTCTGTAGATCGGTTGGCAGAATGTCTCTGCTGCTTTGTTGTATAGTGATGGCTCTGCACCTCGCAACAGGTCAATATGAAACTTGAAAAACAGACGGTGTGTGTGTGTAAACAGTTCAAATGATTGATAAAGAACACCCTCTGTGTTCTGTTAAAACACTTTTTTTTGATTTAACCTGTATATAAATAGGCAGGTCAGTAAAGAACAAATTCTTATTCTTTATTTTATTTAACTAGGCAGGTCTGTAATTAAGAACAAATTCTTATGTACAAATTGTTATTTATTTAAACAGGTAACTCTTTATCCACATTATAGCAGGAGGTATAAAGCCATAGACTATGAACGATAACGTCAAAGGCCACACTGAAGTCTAACAAAACAACTCCTACAATCTTTTGATCATGAATTTCACTCAGCCAATCATTCACCATTTGTGTAAACGCTGTGGTTGTTGAAGCGTGCTGAAAGTCTGTTGTCAATTTGTTTACAGTAAAATAGCATTGTATCTAGTCAAACCCAACTCTAGATGCTATACAGTATTTGAGGTGCTACTTGATTCTAGCTTAGTTTGCACTTTTGGGATTATTCCCTTAATTGCTTCCAATGTACCAGGTAAACTAAGTCAAGCACAGCTCTTGAACAGTACGTACTGTCGGTGTGTGTTGTTGTTCCAGGGCTGGATGCTGCCCCGGGGGTGGTGGTGAATACTACAGAGGAGGAGGTGGAAGGGGTGGACTCCCAGTCACCATGCCCAGCCGGGTGGCATCAGAATGAGCATCGCTGCTTCTCCTTCTACCCCGTCTGGGCCACCTGGGCCACTGCAGAGGTAACGCTTGTAATTGGGAGAGACTGAGAAACTAAAAGTCAACTTGTTCTGTTGCTGTAGTAGAGTTGGTTAGGCATTGATTTAGGGCAAATCCATGGTAAAAGAATGAAGCTAAAATCAGTTTTTTTCACATAAAATGTTATACTTTAAAATCTAGTTAAATTAAAAACTACTACTACTACTAGTACTACTTCTGTCACCAATAGTACCACTTCTACTGCTGTCACTACTACAACTATTACTATTTCACAACCATTGATACTTCAAGACTAGCACACATTTAATTCAGGAAATTTCCATTTCTAGCCTGCAATGATCTTCGCTCCCTGAGGTACTGCCACGGCTTTAGCTCAGCGGGCTAACACAGTGTTCTCTGACTGTCCCTCTAGTTGTACTGCTCCCAGCACAGAGGGAACCTGGTGTCGGTTCACAGCCCGGGTCAACAGGTGTTTGTCCAGGATCTGGTCAGGAGACACACAGACCAGCCGGTCTGGATGGGAGGCTACGATGCAGCTCAGGTACATGGGGTCAATAATTCATCAGTCAGTCTGTCAGTCTGTCAAATGTCTACAGTTTACAGAGGCAAAAACTCAACGTACTTTCTGTTTAAAAACAATGAAGTGGTTTCAATCCATCAAGCAATGTGTTTCTGTGATAAGGAGGGGATGTGGCTGTGGAGTGACGGCTCAGCTGTTGACAGTTTCTACTGGGAGGAGGATGAGCCCAGTAACTCTGGACAGGGGGAGAACTGTATGGAGCTACACACTGGAGGTACACACACACACACACACACACACACACACACAACACAAACACACTCTGAGGACATTGAAATAACTGAAGTGAGATTTGTCTTGACAACAGGTGGGCAGGGCTGGAATGACGTGTCCTGTGGAGAGCTGAGGTTCTATGTGTGTTCTATGGAGACAAGGTAGCAGGTCTATGTATCTTCTATCTGGACACGTTTTATACAGAGACCATATTAACACGCAATTACATTCATGTATATTTTTTATTTCATTTTCTTTTAGATCTGGTTTAGCAGTAATTCCAAGTCAGAAGAAAACACACGAGAGAGGTAGGAATGTCTTGACCCATTGCCTCGGATAGACTAAGCTACGAAGCTAGGATATGCATATGCATGGTAGTATTTGATAGAAAACACTCTAAAGTTTCTAAAACTGTTAAAATCATGTCTCTGAGTATAACATACAGTGGGGCAAAAAAGTATTTAGTCAGCCACCAATTGTGCAAGTTCACCCACTTAAAAAGATGAGAGAGGCCTGTAATTTTCATCATAGGTACACTTCAACAATGACAGACATGAGAAAAAAGGATTTTTAATGAATGTATTTGCAAATTATGGTGGAAAATAAGTATTTGGTTTTCTATGGGAAAGCCAAATTATTAGGATTGCAGTTCCTATGGTTTCCACTAGATGCCGACAGTCTTTAGAAATAGTTGAAATTGAAATTATTCGATGTTTCAATGTTTTTTATGGGAAAAATTAAGAAGTGATCGTTTTCTTTTTTAAGTGTCACTCAGAAGGAATCTACTATTTTGGTGAGCGTGAATGACTCGTTGTTTTTCTCTAGTATTGAAAACAGTTTATTCCCTCTTAAATTTGATCGATTATTTACATATTAGGGTACCTGAGGTTGGATTAGAAACGTTGCTTGAAATGTTTGGACCAAGTTACTTTTTACATTCCTTTGTAGGCATGTTGGGTGAGTTCAAACTGGTGTATTTCTGAATCAAACGCGCCAAATAAAGTTTTTTTTATTTTTGGGGGGGTATAAAGAAGGACTTTGTGTAACTGGGACATTTGGGATTTCAAAAAGATGAAGATCTTCAAAGGTAAGCGATTCATCTGCTTTGTTGGAAAATGTTTTTAAGAAATTAAGTCAGTCAATGTGGAAAATTTCAAGAACTTTGAAAGTTTCTTCAAGTGCAGTCGCAAAAACCATCAAGCGCTATGAGGAAACTGGCTCTCATGAGGACCGCCACAGGAATGGAAGACTCAGAGTTACCTCTGCTGCAGAGGATAAATTCATTCGAGTTACCATCCTCAGAAATTGGAGCCCAAATAAATGTTTCACAGAGTTCAAGTAACAGACACATCAACTGTTCAAAGGAGACTGCGTGAATCAGGCCTCCATGGTCAAATTACTGCAAAGAAACCACTACTAAAGGGCAACAATAATAAGAAGAGACTTGCTTGGGCCAAGAAACACGAGCAATGGACATTCGATTTTAGATTAGATTAGATTTAGGATTATTGGTTCCAACCGCCGTGTATCTGTGAGACGCAGAGTAGGTGAATGTGTGGTTCCCACCGTTATTCATGGAGGATCAAGGTGTGATGGTGCTTTGCTGGTGACACTGTCAGTGATTTATTTTGAATTCAAGGCACACTCAACCGGCATGGCTACCACATCATTCTGCAGTGATACTCCATCCCTGGTTTTCACTTAGTGGGACTATAAAGACCCAACACAACTCCGGGCTCTTTGGGCTATTTGACCAAGAAGGAGAGTGATGGAGTGCTGCATCGGATGACCTGGCCTCCACAATCACCCGACCTCAACCCAATTTGGATGATTTGGAATGAGTTGAACATTGCTTCAAGGCCTGAGCTACAGGCAGTTAGATGTGTGGCGAAATTGGAAAAAAAGAGGCGGATCCTTATTAACGAGGATGAGATTTTCTTGGAGGATAAAAAATTCCAGATTGGTTCAACATGTTTGAAAGTTTGAAAGGGTATAGCATTCACAAGTACCAACATCATCAGCTGTCCTCTTCTAAATGTCAGATTGTTTAGAGTGAATAGAATGTTGGAAGTCAGATTTAAAATGGGAGATTTAAATGAAAGGAGATTTAGAATGTTGAAGATATCCCGTTAAAGAGGAAGAGGATTTCTAGGATAGCCTGAGCAAAAGGCAGTTTACTTTGGGCACCTCAGTCATCCAAACTTCCAAATACTGCCCCCTATCCCTAAAAAGTTAAAGTAATGACTGACGGCCATTTCTCTTTGCTTATGTGAGCTGTTCTTGACATAATATGGACTTGAGCTTTTACCAAACAGGGTTAACTTCTGTATACCACCCCTACCTTGTCACAACACAACTGATTGGTTATCTTCTGTATACCACCCCTACCTTGTCACAACACAACTGATCGGCTCAAATGCATTAAGAAGGAAAGACATTCCACAAAATGTGCTCAAAATGTGCTCAAAATGTGCTCAAAAAACCCTACCTGTGCTCAGAGTGTTGAAAAACTGTTTTTTTTATGATCTGTTTTGGGTTTTGTACTAATCATTGCTAAACTGTACCACAGTAGTAGTTGTGAACACTGCCCCTCCCTCCCCCAGAGCTGGTTGAAGAGGTGAGTATTTATGACGTCCTGTGGGAGACCAGTGAGAGAGTAGCAGATGAGATCCTCGACTCAGCCTTCCTCAGAGGGATGTATTCCAGACGTCTGCCTGCCCGCTGCTATGCTGACTTCTGCCACCAGGAGGTGCTATACCTGGACAGAGTCATCACCATGCTGCGGGTGAAAATAAAATACATTAAATAAAACCAATACCATAAAGATTTACTTACTATGACTGTGATACGTGGTTGTCGTCCCTAGCTATCTTAAGATAAGTTGCTCTGTATAACAGTGTAAATGTGTGTGTGGGCCAGGTGCTGATCAGAACAGTCCAGGGTCCTCCAGACATCATGATGTTTCTCCAGAGAACACATCAACGCTACCAGGAGTCACTGAAGAAGGCCCAGATCCAAACTCCACCACACCTGGTAGGAAGCTGTTATAACAATCACACTTAATATACAATTTAAGATAATATATCTTAAAATACAATTTAAGATAATATATATATTTATACAACTTAAGATAATATATCATAATATATCATTTAAGATAATACATCTATTTTTACAATTTAAGATAATATATATTAATATATATTTTAAGAGGATTTATAGCAAGAAAATTCAACTAGAATGTAGAAGGTGATTTATCAATTCCAAAAACCTTCCATAAACATTTTCAATTGCATACCTTAAGGGAACATTTTGACATTCGCCATATGGTTAGTGAGAAAGTCCATATTGCAAATGTATGGTCCCTTACTAGACGTCCGAAAACGTTTGTAAAATCCCCGGACGGCGTCGGGCCGTGCCGCAGGGCCGGAAAGTCATCAAACGAACTCTCTCGGACATTCGGTTTCCGTTTTATAAAATAATCAAATTTTGGTCATTTTTCCGCTGTCCCGGTAAATCCCGCAAGAGGGCATAAGCAATCATATTGCAAATGTACAAAACATCACGAATCACGACGTGGCCTTATCTCCTAAACGGAAAATATTTCGAAGCCGAAACTTGGTGAGCATAGGTTTGGCATAATGGGCAATTGGCCCCAAACAAGATGGCATCTAGGCCTCAACGGTTTTTGAGTTATGGCCATTTTTTGGGATTAAAGGTCCAAAATGAAAATAGAGCAATAATTTTTGCACTTCACGTCAAAGTAAAGGAACCTACGGTGTCAATAAAAAAAGAACCAGACATTTATCTATCGTTGTTTACGAGAAATCGTACAATGTCAAATTGGTGATGTTCAAAAATAGTTTAAAAAAACAAACAGTTACAGATCCAGTTGCAGGGTGTTCATATGAATCTTTTTAAAGTGTGCTGCGTAGCTCTGCGAGATTTCTGTGATTTTCTGAAATAACACACACTCACTAAACCCTCCGTAAATAACTCAGTTCTTAACGTAAAGACTTCAAACTCAGGATTCTGTAAAGGCATACCCCAATCAGGATATGAGTTTATTTATAGCTTCCTGTGCCAACCGGAAGTGCCATAATTGGTGTCTCAGGGGCTGTTTCGAAGGGTTAAAAAAGTCAGATCTTTCCAAAACTCCAAAAGGAGGGACCCATTGGGGTGCGTAGAGACAGACAGTGCCTGCAATAGTTACCTTTGTTCGAGCTAAAAAAGAACCATCAGACCTAGAGTACTGAAACTTTAGAAACCTGTTCTAGACCTCAGGTCGATAGTGCGTGGTGAGTTAGGTGGCTCTAGAAGGTTCTCGGACCGAGAAACAGAGCCTCGTACATTTGCAATAACTTCAATTCATTTTTGCATCATGAAAATGACAACATTTAGAAATGTCCCAGAGTTGCAAGACAAGGTGCATTGCGACCGCCTCGGCACATATAGACGGACCCCAACGTTTCTGTCCGATTGCTCATTCAAGGACCCCGTAGCAAGGCATGGAAAAAAATGGATTTTCAGCATCAATTAGAGTCTTGCTCCAGCACCAAATGACCTATTGAGCCGAAACTTGGGATTTGGGGTCGCCTCAGCTAGGCCTACACATAACATCAGAACTGGACCCGCAGCTAGAACGTTACTACGTTTTTCACGTTTTTATTATGGTTTGAACAGAAGGCGTTGTGAATTTTGGGCCAGCTCTGAGGTATGTGATAGTTGGCTACTAAGCGAGTTGGAAAAAGTGGGTTTGGTGTCAGTTTGTATCAGTTTGGTGTCCGAATGATATCTACCGAATGATATCACTGATGGACAGTGACTTGCTGGTGACTATTGTCCATTTGCAATATGTTTAAACAGTGAGGTACCATCACCAAAGTGACATTCTGAAATCAACCCCAATGAGCGATGGAGAGGAACCAGAATCACTGCCCAGCCATCCCGAGTTCATTGGGCCAGTCAATCTCGCATTCCTGCAGGATTTTTATAGCATGACAAATTTGTGATGGTAAATGCCCATTGAACCATATTGCAAATGCACAGTGAATTTGCAAAAGTGAGAAAACAAAAACAAATGGACATAATGAAATCAACACAACGAGCGATGGAGAAGAACCACTATCACTGCCCAGCCATCCTGTGTTCATCAGGCCAGTCAATTTTGCAATTCTGCATGATTTTTGAGCATGACAAATTCGTGATGGTAAATGCCCATTGAAACATATTGCAAATGCACGTGCATTTGCAATATGATTCAACAGTGAAAAAAACATCATCACCAAGTGGACATGATGAAATCAACACAACAAGCGATGGAAAGGAGCAACTATCACTGCCCGGCCATCCTGTGTTCATCAGGCCAGTCAATTTTGCATTTCTGCAGGATTTTTGATTATGTCAAATTTCTTATGGCATTTGGACCCCAAAAAGTGACTTTTGACTTTGACTTTTGACTTCCTATGAAATCATATTACAAATGGACAAAACATATGCCTTATGCACAAGTCAAAAAAAAAAAAAAAAAATATGGCTAAAGTATGTTGATACAGTTTTTATACATGTGTAATTGACACAAAATTCGAAAGAATTTTGAAAATTTGTCCAGAAAGGGTGTGTGAAGTTTTTCAAAATGTTTGCAATTTTTGACTTTTGACTTCCTATGAAATCATATTGCAAATGGAGAAAACATGCCTTATGCACAAGTTTAAAAAAAGTATGATAATAAAATATGACTAAGGTATGTTGATACAGTTCTTATACATGTGTAATTGACACAAAAATCGAAAGAATTTTGAAAAATGGTCCAGAAAGCACTTTTTTAAGGGTGTGAAGTTTTTTCAACATTTTAGCTATTTTTGACTTTTGACTTTTGACTTCCTATGAAATCATGTTGCAAATGTACAAAACATATGCCTTATGCACTAGTAAAAAATAAAAATAAAAAATAAAATATGGCTAAAGTATGTTGATACAGTTCTTATACATGTGTAATTGACACCAAATTCTAAAGAATTTCGAAAAACGGTCCAGAAAGCACTTTTTTAAGGGGTGATAAGTTTTTTTTTTTCACTTTTTCAAAATTTTACTTTTGGATGTTGACTTGTATTACATTTCCAATATGAAAAACCACGGTGGAGCAAGCTCGCCACCAGTTGGATTTTTAAAGTGTTACACCTGGCATTTGCCATATGGCATTTGCAATCAACTTTGAATGAAACGACGCCGAATTGAGTGGTATTGGACACCGTGTATATGGTTTGTCCAGTGCCAATGACTTCCCATTCATTTTTGTCCATTTCAGGGGGGTGTTCCCTTACTCATATTTAACTTTTTTTTGTTTTGGTTAATTTCAAGTTCAATTTCGGCTACCCAGGTTGTGGTGTACTTAGACACACCCCAAAACGTAAATCAATAATATCTTCTATCTTTTCCCTTTTTGACTCCCTTTACTTCATTCAGTTCAAGGTCGTTTAACATGACAGTTTATAGCTGGTTTCCAGTCATTTGGGAATATTAAAACATCTTCATATAATCAAGAAGCCATTTCAGAGTTTCCTTTAAGAAAATTTGGTGCCTGACAACATGACAGGGAAGATTTTAATTAGATCCAACCTGGTGCCTGACAACATGACAGGGAAGATTTAATTTACAGGATATTTGAGAAACCCATATACATTCATATCCATTCAGATGAACAATCAATCCCAGAACAACAGCAAAGGACCTTATGAAGATGCTGGAGGAAACAGGTACAAAAGTATCTATATCTACAGTGAAACGAGTGGATATAAGGCAGAAGCTACTGCTCCAAAACCTAAAAAAAAATGCCAGACTACGGTTTTCAACTGCACATGGTGACAAAGATTGTACTTTTTGGAGAAATGTCCTCTGGTATGATGCAACAAAAATAGAACTGTTTGCACCAACCCAACCTCTGGTCTGTGGAGTCTGGACCTGATGTTAGCTTGAGTGACGTACTTATTTATGACATGCAGGAGGGACTGGTGCACTTCACAAAATAGATGCCATCATGAGGCAGGACAATTATGTGGATATATTGAAGCAATATCTCAAGACATCAGTCAGGAAGTTGAAGCTTGGTTGCAAATGGGTCTTCCAAATGGGCAATGACCCCAAGAATACTTCCAAAGTTGTGGCAAAATGGCTAAAGGAAAACAAAGTCAAGGTATTGGAGTGGCCATCACAAAGCGCTGACCTCAATCCCATAGAAGATTTGTGGGCAGAACTGAAAAAGCGTGTGCGAGCAATGAGGCCTACAAACCTGACTCAGTAACACCAGCTCTGTCAGGAGGACTGGACCAATATTCACCCACCTACTAGTGGGAAGCTTGTGGAAGGCTAACCGAAATGTTTGACCCAAGTTAAACAATTTATAGGCAATGCTACCAAATACTAAATGAGTGTATGTACATTTCTGACTCACTGGGAATGTGATGAAATAAATAAAAGCTGAAATAAATCATTCTCTCTACTATTATGCTGACATTTCACATTCTTAAAATAAAGTGGTGATCCTAAGACATGGAATTTTAACTTTTATTAAATGTCAGGAACTGTGAAACTGAGTTGAAACGTATTCAGCTAAGCTTAGCCATAACCACATAGTAAACTCTTTGTCTCACTTCCTCCATCTCTTTCTCTTCCTCTTCCTGCCTACAGAACCTGTCCTCCATCCAGCCCTCTGCAGCTGTGCGTCAGTACCTCCAGAGCTTCCATGACATTGTAAATGAGGAGCCCATTTACTGGCTGGTGTCTCTGCTGCCCAGAGCCCTGCTCAGACCTTACCTGGCACAGAACCTGCCCCTGGGAGAGAGGACCAGACCAGACCCCAGCCCCTGCTTCTACCCCTGGCTAAACCTCTTCCCCTGCCCCTGCTACCAGTGGGGGGGAGAGGACATGAAGCCAGACCAGAGGAACCAGAAGGATGAGTCTGGGACATATTACAGGTATATTGAGGAGATATTAATGTAATACAACTGATACAATATAATATATGCTGATTGATATTGTTGAAATGAGGTATGCTGATTGATATTGATGACATTGATTGCCTATGGATGTTTATAGTGTCTGAACTCCACATTGTTGTGTTTAATCTTGTCAAGTGTGGTGATATTGTGGAGTGAATCTTTTCTATCCTGTCTCTCTCTCCAGGCATCTACTGGAGAAGTACCAGGATGTGATAGACATCTATAAGGCTGTCAACATCTTCAGAGTCCAGATGATCAACGAGAAGTCTCTCTTCACCTCCAGGTGCGGTTAGCCTGACTTAGGTCTACAGTTAGCCTAACTTACGAATTCTGTTAGCCTGGTCCTGCTATCTAAGTCTACAGTTAGCCTGGTCCTGCTAATCAAGTTTACAGTTAGCCTGGTCCTGCTAATCAAGTTTACAGTTAGCCTAGTCCTGCTATCTAATTCTACAGTTAGCCTGGTCCTGCGAATCAAATTTACAGTTAACCTTGTCCTGCTATCTAATTTTACAGTTAGCCTGGTCCCGCTAACTAAGTCTACAGTTAGCCTGGTCCTGCTATCTAATTCTACAGTTAGCCCGGTCCTGCTAACTAAGTCTACAGTTAGCCTGGTCCTGCTAATCAAGTTTACAGTTAGCCTTGTCCTGCTATCTAATTCTACAGTTAGCCTGGTCCTGCTAAACAAGTCTTGCCAGGTCTCCCTCTCAAAACAGGCTCTGAACCCTACGGGATCTTCTTAGCCTAGGCAACAGTCTATTTTGTGATAACATTCTACTCCTTGTCAACATAATTTGGCATATGACATGGAGTACAAGAAGTGTAATCCCAACTAGCGCATATGGTTCATTGAAAGCTGTGGGAACATACATTTTTGGTTTACCATTGGTTCTTGGGAGGAAGGAGGGAGGTTCTGAGAACGTCTTACTATGGTTCCAGGGAGGTTCTGAGAACGCCTAACTATGGTTCCAGGGAGGTTCTGAGAACATCTAACTGTGGTCCCAGGGAGGTTCTGAGAACGTCTAACTATGGTTCCAGGGAGGTTCTGAGAATGTCTAACTATGGTTCCAGGGAGGTTCTGAGAACGTCTTACTATGGTTCCAGGTAGGTTCTGAGAACGTCTAACTATGGTTCCAGTGAGGTTCTGAGAACGTCTAACTATGGTACCAGGGAGGTTCTAAGAACGTCTAACTATGGTTCCATGGAGGTTCTGAGAACGTCTAACTATGGTTCCAGGGAGGTTCTGAGAACGTCTAACTATGTTTCCAGGGAGGTTCTGAGAACGTCTTACTCTGGTTCCAGGGAGGTTCTGAGAACATCTTACTATGGTTTCAGGGAGGTTCTGAGGTTCTGAGAATGTCTAGCTATGGTTCCAGGGAGGTTCTGAGAACATCTAACTATGGTTCCAGGGAGGTTCTGAGAACGTCTTACTATGGTTCCAGGGAGGTTCTGAGAACATCTTACTATGGTTTCAGGGAGGTTCTGAGGTTCTGAGAACGTCTAACTTTGGTTCCAGGGAGGTTCTGAGAACGTCTAATTATGGTTCCAGGGAGGTTCTGAGAACGTCTTACTATGGTTCCATGAACATTTTCCTGGGAGGTTTTATTAACACTCAGAGAAATGGAATTATTGGTTATTTGGAGTTTAAAAAAAAGAACTTCCTTCAACGTTCACTGAATGTTTCAATCATACTTTTAAGAAAAGCACAAATAGAATAAGGGGTGCAACTTTATGCGCTAGCTGGGATGTTCGCACAAAACAGGTCTGGATTTCAGGCTCTCAGTGAAACACTACAGTAGAACACATGTATCACATTAACCAGGTGATCTGTGTGTTAATGTTTAATGTCTCTGTGATGTTCATCTCTGTATTAATGTCTCTGTGATGTTCATCTCTGTATTAATGTCTCTGTGATGTTCATCTCTGTATTAATGTCTCTGTGATGTTCATCTCTGTATTAATGTCTCTGTGATGTTCTTCTCTGTATTAATGTCTCTGTGATGTTCATCTCTGTATTAATGTCTCTGTGATGTTCATCTCTGTATTAATATCTCTGTGATGTTCATCTCTGTATTCATGGCTCTGTGATGTTCTTCTCTGTATTAATGTCTCTGTGATGTTCATCTCTGTGTTAATGTTAAATGTCTCTGTGATGTTCTTCTCTGTATTAATGGCTCTGTGATGTTCATCTCTGTATTAATGGCTCTGTGATGTTCATCTCTGTACTAATATCTCTGTGATGTTCATCTCTGTATTAATGTCTCTGTGATGTTCATCTCTCTATTACTAGTTGACAGAGTAATATAACTGAGGTCATATATAATGTTGTCTCTGTGATGTTCATCTCTGTGATGTTCATCTCTGTATTAATGTCTCTGTGATGTTCATCTCTCTATTACTAGTTGACAGAGTAATATAACTGAGGTCATATATAATGTTGTCTCTGTGATGTTCATCTCTGTGATGTTCATCTCTGTATTAATGTCTCTGTGATGTTCATCTCTCTATTACTAGTTGACAGAGTAATATAACTGAGGTCATATATAATGTTGTCTCTGTGATGTTCATCTCTGTGATGTTCATCTCTGTATTAATGTCTCTGTGATGTTCATCTCTCTATTACTAGTTGACAGAGTAATATAACTGAGGTCATATATAATGTTGTCTCCGGCTGGAGAGTCCTCATACTTTAATTATCAAATCAATAAACAAGTGAATATCTGATGTAATCTAATCCATCTGTGTAATATTATCCTAGCTGGTTTCCCACTGGTGACAAGGAGGAAGAGAAGGACCAACCCAACCTGTGGTCTGTGGAGTCTGGTCCTGACGTTAGGGTGAGTGACGTTATTTATTTATGACATGTTTATGTTGTATTGAAATCAGTCGAGGATTGTGAACATTTTTTATATATTTTTTCAACTTTATTTAACCAGGTAGGCTAGAAGAGAACACCTTTATTTAACCAGGTAGGCTAGTAGAGAACACCTTTATTTAACCAGGTAGGCTAGTTGAGAACACCTTTATTTAACCAGGTAGGCTAGTTGAGAACACCTTTATTTAACCAGGTAGGCTAGTTGAGAACACCTTTATTTAACCAGGTAGGCCAGTTGAGAACACCTTTATTTAACCAGGTAGGCTAGTTGAGAACACCTTTATTTAACCAGGTAGGCTAGTTGAGAACACCTTTATTTAACCAGGTAGGCTAGTTGAGAACACCTTTATTTAACCAGGTAGGCTAGTTGAGAACACTTTTATTTAACCAGGTATTCTAGTTGAGAACATCTTTATTTAACCAGGTAGGCTAGTTGAGAACGCCTTTATTTAACCAGGTAGGCTAGTTGAGAACACCTTTATTTAACCAGGTAGGCTAGTTGAGAACGCCTTTATTTAACCAGGTAGGCTAGTTGAGAACACCTTTATTTAACCAGGTTGGCCAGTTGAGAACACCTTTATTTAACCAGGTAGGCTAGTTGAGAACACCTTTATTTAAACAGGTAGGCTAGTTGAGAACACCTTTATTTAACCAGGTAGGCTAGTTGAGAACACCTTTATTTAACCAGGTAGGCTAGTTGAGAACACCTTTATTTAACCAGGTAGGCTAGTTGAGAACACCTTTATTTAACCAGGTAGGTTAGTTGAGAACACCTTTATTTAACCAGGTAGGCTAGTTGAGAACACCTTTATTTAACCAGGTAGGCTAGTTGAGAACACCTTTATTTAACCAGGTAGGCTAGTTGAGAACACCTTTATTTAACCAGGTAGGCTAGTTGAGAACACCTTTATTTAACCAGGTAGGCTAGTTGAGAACACTTTTTTTAAACAGGTAGGCTAGTTGAGAACACCTTTATTTAACCAGGTAGGCTAGTTGAGAACACCTTTATTTAACCAGGTAGGCTAGTTAGGAACACCTTTATTTAACCAGGTAGGCTAGTTGAGAACACCTTTATTTAACCAGGTAGGCTAGTTGAGAACACCTTTATTTAACCAGGTAGGCTAGTTGAGAACACCTTTATTTAACCAGGTAGGCTAGTTGAGAACACCTTTATTTAACCAGGTAGGCTAGTTGAGAACACCTTTATTTAACCAGGTAGGCTAGTTGAGAACGCCTTTATTTAACCAGGTAGGCTAGTTGAGAACACCTTTATTTAACCAGGTAGGCTAGTTGAGAACGCCTTTATTTAACCAGGTAGGCTA
>NW_024607848.1:0-35000 GCF_018296145.1 Oncorhynchus tshawytscha | reverse complement strand
CCATCAACACACACACACACCCACCCATCAACACCCACACACACCCACCCATCAACACCCACCCATCATCACACACACACCCACCCATCATCACACACACACCCACCCATCAACAACCACCCATCATCACACACACACCCACCCATCATCACACACACACCCCCATCATCACACACACACCCACCCATCATCACACACACCCACCCATCACACACACACACCCATCATACACACACACCCATCATCACACACACCCATCATCACACACACACCCATCATCACACACACCCCATCATCACACACACACACACCCATCATCACACACACACCCACCCATCATCACACACACACACCCATCATCACACACACACCCCATCATCACACACACACACCCATCATCACACACACACACCCATCATCACACACACACACCCATCATCACACACACACCCATCATCACACACACACACCCATCATCACACACCCATCATCTCACACACACACCCATCATCTCACACACACACCCATCATCACACACACACACCCATCATCACACACACACCCATCATCACACATGGTTGTGTGTTGCCCAAACTAAACTAAGTCTCTGCCCCGCTGGCTACTGACTGTCTATTAAGACTTAATGAAATGTACTGTCTATCTATATATCTATATCTCTATCTATCTATCTTAATAACAAATCCCTCAGGTCAACTGATAACATACACACACACAGATAACAGTCCCATTGAGCATTTTATTCTTTTCATACATGTTTTATTTATTTATATAAACAAAATGGGTTTTGGTCAATTTATCGGTTGTGATAATAGGATTCTACCACGTCTCACACACACATACACACACACACACACACACACACACACACACACGTCTACCCGGATTAAAGAACGTGCTGGCTAATATGAAAGAGACTATGATGAGAAACATTAAGCAGCCTAAAGCAGGTTGTCTCTCTTATCCAAGACCTCCACCAACAGTCGCTGTATCACAGAGCCATCAGTTCCATGTAGGCTGTCTGAGCTTCCTTAAAGGGGGACATCAGGATACTGGTAGGGGCCCTTAATCTACTTCCCCAGAGTCACATGAACTCCTGGATACCATGTAGATGGTCTGAGCTTCCTTAAAGGGGGACATCAGGATACTGGTAGGGGCCCTTAATCTACTTCCCAGAGTCACATGAACTCCTGGATACCATGTAGATGGTCTGAGCTTCCTTAAAGGGGGACATCAGGATACTGGTAGGGGCCCTTAATCTACTTCCCCAGAGTCACATGAACTCCTGGATACCATGTAGATGGTCTGAGCCTCCTTAAAGGGGATGTCAGGATACTGGTAGGGGCCCTTAATCTACTTCCCCAGAGTCACATGAACTCCTGGATACCATGTAGATGGTCTGAGCCTCCTTAAAGGGGATGTCAGGATACTGGTAGGGGCCCTTAATCTACTTCCCCAGAGTCACATGAACTCCTGGATACCATGTAGATGGTCTGAGCCTCCTTAAAGGGGATGTCAGGATACTGGTAGGGGCCCTTAATCTACTTCCCCAGAGTCACATGAACTCCTGGATACCATGTAGATGGTCTCCACGGGCAGTTTGAAGGCAGTTGCTATCTAGCAAAAATGCTAACTAGCGTTAGCGCAATGATAAAGTCTACTGTAGTTAGCGTCAGCTCGCTAAACTACCTCTTGACTTCCTTCAGAACGGCCACAGAGACAGTAGTTTCCACCAGTTCATCTGACACACAAACACACACTACCTTGGTGAGCAGCAACACTCTCTTCTGTAGTCGTCTGACCAGTGATTCCTGGGTCTCCCTCTTCTTCTGTTCTTCCAGAGCTTTAGAACGTAGCGACAACAGCTCCCCCTGGAGGTCAGCCTTAGAACGCTCCACTGACCTACAGCTGGGGGGGAGAGAGAGCTTTAGAATGTAGACAACAGCTCCGCCTGGAGGCCAGCCTGGGGGGGAGAAGGACAAGGGGGGGGGACTCTAAACCCCCCCCTCTTTCTCTTCAGTCCCTCTTAATGGGTGCGTTCCATTAATTATACATTGTCCCTAAGTGTGCACCTGTTCACTGCTTCCCACTAATCTTAAAGCATTGGATTGGGAGGAATGAACAAGAGGAAGCTTCCACCAGGCTTCACTAAACCTCATTTCCTTTCAAATCAGTGAAGGGAAGTGAACATAGAGGAAGGAGAGATATCCTCCCTGTTCTCTCTACTTTCCTCAGTCCTTCTCGTTCCGGCTTCCTCCTCCTCCCTCTCCACCCTCCCCCTGCACTCCATCTCTCCTCGTTATCTAGTGCTTCTAAACAGTGTTATATTTCATAATTAGCTCCGTATGGATCAAGAGAGGGTAGCTCGTTAGCTAACGACGAGCACAAACACACACAGAAACACACACCTCTATGCTGGGGATTAGTGTAGCGGTACTAACGAAGTCAAGATGAGTCTAATTAGCTGTCTGACTATTTAGATCAAACCCACACTACTGGGGGAGAGAAAGAAGGAGAGCTGGGGAAGGAGGGGGAGAGAAAGAAGGAGGGCTGGGGAGAGAAAGAAGGACAGCTGGGGAGGGGGAAGGAGGGAGAGAAAGAAGGAGAGCTGGGGAAGGAGGGGGAGAGAGAAAGAAGGAGAGCTGGGGAAGGAGGGGGAGAGAAAGAAGGAGAGCTGGGGAAGGAGGGGGAGAGAAAGAAGGAGAGCTGGGGAAGGAGGGGGAGAGAAAGAAGGAGAGCTGGGGAAGGAGGGGGAGAGAAAGAAGGAGAGCTGGGGAAGGGGAAGGAGGGGGAGAGAGAAGGAGAGCTGGGGAAGGGGAAGGAGGGGGAGAGAAAGAAGGAGAGGGGGAAAGGGGGAGAGAAAGAAGGACAGCTGGGGAGGGGGAAGGAGGGGAGAGAAAGAAGGAGAGCTGGGGGCACGCTAACTAAACAGAGCATCTGATACCTACAGTTCTATAGCACGCTAACAGAGCATCATACCTATAGTCCTATAGCACGCTAACTAAACAGAGCATCTGATCCCTATAGTTCTATAGCACGCTAAAAGAGCATCTGATACCTATAGTCCTATAGCACGCTAACAGAGCATCTGATACCTGTAGTCCTATAGCACGCTAACTAAACAGAGCATCTGATCCCTATAGTTCTATAGCACGCTAAAAGAGCATCTGATACCTATAGTCCTATAGCACGCTAACAGAGCATCTGATACCTGTAGTTCTATAGCACGCTAACTAAACAGAGCATCTGATACCTACAGTTCTATAGCAAGCTAACAGAGCATCTGATACCTATAGTCCTATAGCACGCTAACTAAACAGAGCATCTGATACCTATAGTCCTATAGCACGCTAACAGAGCATCTGATACCTATAGTCCTATAGCACGCTAACAGAGCATCTGATACCTATAGTTCTATAGCACGCTAACTAAACAGAGCATCTGATACCTATAGTTCTATAGCACGCTAACTAAACAGAGCATCTGATACCTATAGTTCTATAGCATGCTAACTAAACAGAGCATCTGATACCTATAGTTCTATAGCACGCTAACAGAGCATCTGATACCTACAGTTCTATAGCACGCTAACTAAACAAAGCATCTGATACCTATAGTTCTATAGCATGCTAACTAAACAGAGCATCTGATACCTACAGTTCTATAGCATGCTAACTAAACAGAGCATCTGATACCGCACGCTAACTAAACAGAGCATCTGATACCTATAGTTCTATAGCATGCTAACTAAACAGAGCATCTGATACCTACAGTACTATAGCATGCTAACTAAACAGAGCATCTGATACCTACAGTTCTATAGCACGCTAACTAAACAGAGCATCTGATACCTATAGTTCTATAGCACGCTAACAGAGCATCTGATACCTATAGTTCTATAGCACGCTAACAGAGCATCTGATACCTATAGCTCTATAGCACGCTAACAGAGCATCTGATACCTATAGTTCTATAGCACGCTAACAGAGCATCTGATACCTACAGTTCTATAGCACGCTAACTAAACAGAGCATCTGATACCTATAGTTCTATAGCACGCTAACAGAGCATCTGATACCTATAGTTCTATAGCACGCTAACAGAGCATCTGATACCTATAGTTCTATAGCACGCTAACTAAACAGAGCATCTGATACCTACAGTTCTATAGCACGCTAACTAAACAGAGCATCTGATACCTATAGTTCTATAGCATGCTAACTAAACAGAGCATCTGATACCTATAGTTCTATAGCACGCTAACAGAGCATCTGATACCTACAGTTCTATAGCACGCTAACTAAACAAAGCATCTGATACCTATAGTTCTATAGCATGCTAACTAAACAGAGCATCTGATACCTACAGTTCTATAGCATGCTAACTAAACAGAGCATCTGATACCTACAGTTCTATAGCACGCTAACAGAGCATCTGATACCTATAGTTCTATAGCACGCTAACTAAACAGAGCATCTGATACCTATAGTTCTATGGCACGCTAACTAAACAGAGCATCTGATACCTATAGTTCTATAGCACGCTAACAGAGCATCTGATACCTATAGCTCTATAGCACGCTAACAGAGCATCTGATACCTATAGTTCTATGGCACGCTAACTAAACAGAGCATCTGATACCTATAGTTCTATAGCACGCTAACAGAGCATCTGATACCTATAGTTCTATAGCACGCTAACAGAGCATCTGATACCTACAGTTCTATAGCATGCTAACTAAACAGAGCATCTGATACCTACAGTTCTATAGCACGCTAACTAAACAGAGCATCTGATACCTATAGTTCTATAGCACGCTAACAGAGCATCTGATACCTACAGTTCTATAGAGCATCTGCCTAAGTTCTATAGCACGCAACAGAGCATCTGATACCTATAGTTCTATAGCACGCTAACAGAGCATCTGATACCTATAGTTCTATAGCACGCTAACAGAGCATCTGATACCTATAGTTCTATAGCACGCTAACAGAGCATCTGATACCTATAGTTCTATAGCACGCTAACAGAGCATCTGATACCTATAGTTCTATAGCACGCTAACAGAGCATCTGATACCTATAGTTCTATAGCACGCTAACAGAGCATCTGATACCTATAGTTCTATAGCACGCTAACAGAGCATCTGATACCTATAGTTCTATAGCACGCTAACAGAGCATCTGATACCTATAGTTCTATAGCACGCTAACAGAGCATCTGATACCTATAGTTCTATAGCACGCTAACAGAGCATCTGATACCTATAGTTCTATAGCACGCTAACAGAGCATCTGATACCTATAGTTCTATAGCACGCTAACAGAGCATCTGATACCTATAGTTCTATAGCACGCTAACAGAGCATCTGATACCTATAGTTCTATAGCACGCTAACCTAGAACAGAGCATCTGATACCTATAGTTCTATAGCACGCTAACAGAGCATCTGATACCTATAGTTCTATAGCACGCTAACAGAGCATCTGATACCTATAGTTCTATAGCACAACAGAGCATCTGATACCTATAGTTCTCTATAGCACGCTAACAGAGCATCTGATACCTATAGTTCTATAGCACGCTAACAGAGCATCTGATACCTATAGTTCTATAGCACGCTAACAGAGCATCTGATACCTATAGTTCTATAGCACGCTAACAGAGCATCTGATACCTATAGTTCTATAGCACGCTAACAGAGCATCTGATACCTAGTTCTATAGCATGCTAACTAAACAGAGCATCTGATACCTATAGTTCTATAGCACGCTAACAGAGCATCTGATACCTATAGTTCTATAGCACGCTAACAGAGCATCTGATACCTATAGTTCTATAGCACGCTAAACAGAGCATCTGATACCTATAGTTCTATAGCATGCTAACTAAACAGAGCATCTGATACCTACAGTTCTATAGCATGCTAACTAAACAGAGCATCTGATACCTACAGTTCTATAGCACGCTAACAAACAGAGCATCTGATACCTATAGTTCTATAGCACGCTAACTAAACAGAGCATCTGATACCTATAGTTCTATAGCACGCTAACAGAGCATCTGATACCTATAGTTCTATAGCACGCTAACTAACAGAGCATCTGATACCTATAGTTCTATAGCACGCTCTATACCTATAGTTCTACAACAGAGCATCTGATACCTATAGTTCTATAGCACGCTAACAGAGCATCTGATACCTATAGTTCTATAGCACGCTAACAGAGCATCTGATACCTATAGTTCTATAGCACGCTAACAGAGCATCTGATACCTATAGTTCTATAGCACGCTAACAGAGCATCTGATACCTATAGTTCTATAGCACGCTAACAGAGCATCTGATACCTATAGTTCTATAGCACGCTAACAGAGCATCTGATACCTATAGTTCTATAGCACGCTAACAGAGCATCTGATACCTATAGTTCTATAGCACGCTAACAGAGCATCTGATACCTATAGTTCTATAGCACGCTAACAGAGCATCTGATACCTATAGTTCTATAGCACGCTAACAGAGCATCTGATACCTATAGTTCTATAGCACGCTAACAGAGCATCTGAACCTAAGTTCTATAGCAGAACAGAGCATCTGATACCTATAGTTCTATAGCACGCTAACAGAGCATCTGATACCTATAGTTCTATAGCACGCTAACAGAGCATCTGATACCTATAGTTCTAGAGCATCTGATACCTATAGTTCTATAGCACGCTAACAGAGCATCTGATACCTATAGTTCTATAGCACGCTAACAGAGCATCTGATACCTACAGTTCTATAGCACGCTAACAGAGCATCTGATACCTATAGTTCTATAGCACGCTAACAGAGCATCTGAACCTACAGACGCATCATCTGATACCTATAGTTCTATAGCACGCTAACAGAGCATCTGATACCTATAGTTCTATAGCACGCTAACAGAGCATCTGATACCTAAATAGCAGAGCATCTGATAACAGAGCATCTGATACCTAGTTCTATAGCACGCTAACAGAGCATCTGATACCTATAGTTCTATAGCACGCTAACAGAGCATCTGATACCTATAGTTCTATAGCACGCAACAGAGCATCTGAACCTATAGTTCTATAGCACGAACAGAGCATCTGATACCTATAGTTCTATAGCACGCTAACAGAGCATCTGATACCTATAGTTCTATAGCACGCTAACAGAGCATCTGATACCTATAGTTATATAACAGAGCATCTGATAACTATAGCACGCTAACAGAGCATCTGATACCTATAGTTCTATAGCACGCTAACAGAGCATCTGATACCTATAGTTCTATAGCACGCTAACAGAGCATCTGATACCTATAGTTCTATAGCACGCTAACAGAGCATCTGATACCTATAGTTCTATAGCACGCTAACAGAGCATCTGATACCTATAGTTCTATAGCACGCTAACAGAGCATCTGATACCTATAGTTCTATAGCACGCTAACAGAGCATCTGATACCTATAGTTCTATAGCACGCTAACAAAGCATCTGATACCTATAGTTCTATAGCACGCTAACAGAGCATCTGATACCTATAGTTCTATAGCATGCTAACTAAACAGAGCATCTGATACCTATAGTTCTATAGCACGCTAACAGAGCATCTGATACCTATAGTTCTATAGCATGCTAACTAAACAGAGCATCTGATACCTATAGTTCTATAGCACGCTAACAGAGCATCTGATACCTATAGTTCTATAGCATGCTAACTAAACAGAGCATCTGATACCTATAGTTCTATAGCATGCTAACAAACAGAGCATCTGATACCTATAGTTCTATAGCACGCTAACAGAGCATCTGATACCTATAGTTCTATAGCACGCTAACAGAGCATCTGATACCTATAGTTCTATAGCACGCTAACAGAGCATCTGATACCTATAGTTCTATAGCACGCTAACAGAGCATCTGATACCTATAGTTCTATAGCACGCTAACAGAGCATCTGATACCTATAGTTCTATAGCACGCTAACTAAACAGAGCATCTGATACCTATAGTTCTATAGCACGCTAACAGAGCATCTGATACCTATAGTTCTATGGCACGCTAACTAAACAGAGCATCTGATACCTATAGTTCTATAGCACGCTAACAGAGCATCTGATACCTATAGTTCTATAGCACGCTAACAGAGCATCTGATACCTATAGTTCTATAGCACGCTAACAGAGCATCTGATACCTATAGTTCTATAGCACGCTAACAGAGCATCTGATACCTATAGCTCTATAGCACGCTAACAGAGCATCTGATAACTATAGTTCTATAGCACGCTAACAGAGCATCTGATACCTATAGTTCTATAGCACGCTAACAGAGCATCTGATACCTATAGTTCTATAGCACGCTAACAGAGCATCTGATACCTATAGTTCTATAGCACGCTAACAGAGCATCTGATACCTATAGTTCTATAGCACGCTAACAGAGCATCTGATACCTATAGTTCTATAGCACGCTAACAGAGCATCTGATACCTATAGTTCTATAGCACGCTAACAGAGCATCTGATACCTATACCTCTATAGCACGCTAACAGAGCATCTGATACCTATAGTTCTATAGCATGCTAACTAAACAGAGCATCTGATACCTATAGTTCTATAGCACGCTAACAGAGCATCTGATACCTATAGTTCTATAGCATGCTAACTAAACAGAGCATCTGATACCTATAGTTCTATAGCACGCTAACAGAGCATCTGATACCTATAGTTCTATAGCATGCTAACTAAACAGAGCATCTGATACCTATAGTTCTATAGCACGCTAACAGAGCATCATACCTATAGTCCTATAGCATGCTAACTAAACAGAGCATCTGATACCTACAGTTCTATAGCATGCTAACTAAACAGAGCATCTGATACCTACAGTTCTATAGCACGCTAACAGAGCATCTGATACCTATAGTTCTATAGCACGCTAACAGAGCATCTGATACCTATAGTTCTATAGCACGCTAACAGAGCATCTGATACCTATAGTTCTATAGCACGCTAACAGAGCATCATACCTATAGTCCTATAGCACGCTAACTAAACAGAGCATCTGATACCTATACCTCTATAGCACGCTAACAGAGCATCTGATACCTATAGTTCTATAGCATGCTAACTAAACAGAGCATCTGATACCTATAGTTCTATAGCACGCTAACAGAGCATCTGATACCTATAGTTCTATAGCATGCTAACTAAACAGAGCATCTGATACCTATAGTTCTATAGCACGCTAACAGAGCATCTGATACCTATAGTTCTATAGCATGCTAACTAAACAGAGCATCTGATACCTACAGTTCTATAGCATGCTAACTAAACAGAGCATCTGATACCGCACGCTAACTAAACAGAGCATCTGATACCTATAGTTCTATAGCATGCTAACTAAACAGAGCATCTGATACCTATAGTTCTATAGCACGCTAACAGAGCATCTGATACCTACAGTTCTATAGCACGCTAACTAAACAGAGCATCTGATACCTATAGTTCTATAGCACGCTAACAGAGCATCTGATACCTATAGTTCTATAGCACGCTAACTAAACAGAGCATCTGATACCTATAGTTCTATAGCACGCTAACAGAGCATCTGATACCTATAGTTCTATGGCACGCTAACTAAACAGAGCATCTGATACCTATAGTTCTATAGCACGCTAACAGAGCATCTGATACCTATAGTTCTATAGCACGCTAACAGAGCATCTGATACCTATAGCTCTATAGCACGCTAACAGAGCATCTGATACCTATAGTTCTATAGCACGCTAACAGAGCATCTGATACCTATAGTTCTATAGCATGCTAACAGAGCATCTGATACCTATAGTTCTATAGCACGCTAACAGAGCATCTGATACCTATAGTTCTATAGCACGCTAACAGAGCATCTGATACCTATAGTTCTATAGCACGCTAACAGAGCATCTGATACCTATAGTTCTATAGCACGCTAACAGAGCATCTGATACCTATAGTTCTATAGCACGCTAACAGAGCATCTGATACCTATACCTCTATAGCACGCTAACAGAGCATCTGATACCTATAGTTCTATAGCATGCTAACAGAGCATCTGATACCTATAGTTCTATAGCACGCTAACAGAGCATCTGATACCTATAGTTCTATAGCACGCTAACAGAGCATCTGATACCTATAGTTCTATAGCACGCTAACAGAGCATCTGATACCTATAGTTCTATAGCACGCTAACAGAGCATCTGATACCTATAGTTCTATAGCACGCTAACAGAGCATCTGATACCTATACCTCTATAGCACGCTAACAGAGCATCTGATACCTATAGTTCTATAGCACGCTAACTAAACAGAGCATCTGATACCTACAGTTCTATAGCATGCTAACAGAGCATCTGATACCTATAGTTCTATAGCACGCTAACTAAACAGAGCATCTGATACCTATAGTTCTATAGCACGCTAACAGAGCATCTGATACCTATAGTTCTATAGCACGCTAACTAAACAGAGCATCTGATACCTATAGTCTTATAGCACGCTAACTAAACAGAGCATCTGATACCTATAGTTCTATAGCACGCTAACTAAACAGAGCATCTGATACCTACAGTTCTATAGCACGCTAACAGAGCATCTGATACCTATAGTTCTATAGCACGCTAACTAAACAGAGCATCTGATACCTATAGTTCTATAGCACGCTAACTAAACAGAGCATCTGATACCTATAGTCTTATAGCACGCTAACTAAACAGAGCATCTGATACCTATAGTTCTATAGCACGCTAACTAAACAGAGCATCTGATACCTACAGTTCTATAGCACGCTAACTAAACAGAGCATCTGATACCTACAGTTCTATAGCACGCTAACAGAGCATCTGATACCTACAGTTCTATAGCACGCTAACAGAGCATCTGATACCTACAGTTCTATAGCACGCTAACAGAGCATCTGATACCTACAGTTCTATAGCACGCTAACAGAGCATCTGATACCTACAGTTCTATAGCACGCTAACAGAGCATCTGATACCTATAGTTCTATAGCACGCTAACAGAGCATCTGATACCTATAGTCCTATAGCACGCTAACTAAACAGAGCATCTGATACCTATAGTTCTATAGCACGCTAACAGAGCATCTGATACCTATAGTCCTATAGCACGCTAACTAAACAGAGCATCTGATACCTATAGTTCTATAGCACGCTAACTAAACAGAACAAATATATAACTTAAAACGTTAAAGTGACATCCCTATTAGTGAGCATTTGTCCTTTGCCAAGATAATCAATCCAGGTGTGGCATATGAAGAAGCTGATGCAGCATCATGATGTGTGTGTTACCTGCTGGTGAGAGTGTAGTTGTGTTGTTTGACAGCGATCTCTCGTTGTTGGATCTGAATCACCTCTCTGGACAGATCCTCTGGTGTCCTGCAGGGGACACAACACGCAGTTAACACACTGTACAGAGGAGAGAGGAGGACAGAGAGGAGGACAGAGAGGAGGACAGAGAGGAGGACAGAGAGGAGGACAGAGAGGAGGACAGATCCTCTGGTGTGCTGTAGGGGACACAACACACAGTTAACACACTGCATGTTTATCCATAGAGCTCAGAGAGACAGACGTCATGGAGTACTCCAGTCTCCAGTCCTAAAGCTTAACTGATGGAGCTCGAATACAGCAGCTCAATTAACCAACACCGTCGGTTACTAAAGAAGCACCCTATTCCCTATATAGAACACTACTATAGACCAGAGCCCTATATAGAACACTACTATAGACCAGAGCCCTATTCCCTATATAGAACACTACTATAGACCAGAGCCCTATATAGAACACTACTATAGACCAGAGCCCTATTCCCTATATAGAACACTACTATAGACCAGAGCCCTATTCCTTATATAGAACACTACTATAGACCAGAGCCCTATTCCTTATATAGAACACTACTATAGACCAGAGCCCTATTCCTTATATAGAACACTACTATAGACCAGAGCCCTATTCCCTATATAGAACACTACTTTTGACCAGAGCCGTATTCCCTATATAGAACACTACTATAGACCAGAGCCCTATATAGAACACTACTATAGACCAGAGCCCTATTCCCTATATAGAACACTACTTTTGACCAGGGTCCATAGGGAATCAGGTGCCATTTGCGAAAATTGCTGAATCTAAACTCTCCGGAAGATTCTATTCTTTCAAGCCCTTAAAGACAAACTATTAAAATGATTTCCACCAGCTTCCCTTCTCAAATTACACAGTCTGGAGCAGTGATTACTACCCTGTTAAACACCGTGACAGTTTATTAAATGGTTACTACCCTGTTAAACACCGTGACAGTTTATTACTGGTTACTACCCTGTTAAACACTGTGACAGTTTATTAAATGGTTACTACCCTGTTAAACACCGTGACAGTTTATTACTGGTTACTACCCTGTTAAACACCGTGACAGTTTATTAAATGGTTACTACCCTGTTAAACACCGTGACAGTTTATTACTGGTTACTACCCTGTTAAACACTGTGACAGTTTATTAGTGGTTACTACCCTGTGTATTACTGGTTACTACCCTGTGTATTAATGGTTACTACCCTGTGTATTAATGGTTACTACCCTGTGTATTAATGGTTACTACCCTGTTAAACACTGTGACAGATTATTACTGGTTACTACCCTGTGTATTAATGGTTACTACCCTGTGTATTACTGGTTACTACCCTGTGTATTACTGGTTACTACCCTGTTAAACACTGACAGTTTATTACTGGTTACTACCCTGTGTATTACTGGTTACTACCCTGTGTATTACTGGTTACTACCCTGTTAAACACTGTGACAGTTTATTACTGGTTACTACCCTGTGTATTAATGGTTACTACCCTGTGTATTACTGGTTACTACCCTGTTAAACACTGTGACAGTTTATTACTGGTTACTACCCTGTGTATTACTGGTTACTACCCTGTTAAACACTGACAGTTTATTAATGGTTACTACCCTGTGTATTAATGGTTACTACCCTGTTAAACACTGTGACAGTTTATTAATGGTTACTACCCTGTGTATTACTGGTTACTACCCTGTGTATTAATGGTTACTACCCTGTTAAACACTGACAGTTTATTAATGGTTACTACCCTGTGTATTACTGGTTACTACCCTGTTAAACACTGTGACAGTTTATTACTGGTTACTACCCTGTTAAACACTGTGACAGTTTATTACTGGTTACTACCCTGTTAAACACTGACAGTTTATTACTGGTTACTACCCTGTTAAACACCGTGACAGTTTATTAGTGGTTACTACCCTGTTAAACACCGTGACAGTTTATTAAATGGTTACTACCCTGTTAAACACCGTGACAGTTTATTACTGGTTACTACCCTGTTAAACACTGTGACAGTTTATTACTGGTTACTACCCTGTGTATTACTGGTTACTACCCTGTGTATTACTGGTTACTACCCTGTTAAACACTGACAGTTTATTACTGGTTACTACCCTGTGTATTACTGGTTACTACCCTGTGTATTACTGGTTACTACCCTGTTAAACACTGTGACAGTTTATTAGTGGTTACTACCCTGTGTATTACTGGTTACTACCCTGTGTATTAATGGTTACTACCCTGTGTATTAATGGTTACTACCCTGTTAAACACTGACAGTTTATTAATGGTTACTACCCTGTTAAACACTGTGACAGTTTATTAATGGTTACTACCCTGTGTATTAGTGGTTACTACCCTGTGTATTAATGGTTACTACCCTGTGTATTAATGGTTACTACCCTGTGTATTACTGGTTACTACCCTGTGTATTACTGGTTACTACCCTGTTAAACACTGTGACAGTTTATTAATGGTTACTACCCTGTGTATTAGTGGTTACTACCCTGTTATACACCGTGACAGTTTATTACTGGTTACTACCCTGTGTATTAGTGGTTACTACCCTGTTATACACCGTGACAGTTTATTACTGGTTACTACCCTGTGTATTAATGGTTACTACCCTGTGTATTAGTGGTTACTACCCTGTTAAACACCGTGACAGTTTATTAATGGTTGCTATGCTATGGTTGCTATGCTAATGCTATGCTAATGCTATGTGAGAGTATCGTATGGGAGGGGGTAATGCTATGTGAGGGGGGGGGGTAATGCTATGTGAGATTATCGTATGGGAGAGAGAGGGGGTAATGCTATGTGAGAGTATTGTATGGGAGAGGGGGGTAATGCTATGTGAGAGTATCGTATGGGAGAGAGGGGGTAATGCTATGTGAGAGAGAGGGGGGGGTAATGCTATGTGAGAGTATCGTATGGGAGAGAGGGGGGTAATGCTATGTATTAGTATCGTATGGGAGAGGGGGGTAATGCTATGTGAGGGGGGTAAATGCTATGTGAGATTATCGTATGGGAGAGAGGGGGTAATGCTATGTGAGAGAGAGGGGGGTAATGCTATGTGAGAGTATTGTATGGGAGAGAGGGGGGGGTAATGCTATGTGAGAGAGAGGGGGGTAATGCTATGTGAGATTATTGTATGGGAGAGAGGGGGGTAATGCTATGTGAGAGTATCGTATGGGAGAGAGAGGGGGTAATGCTATGTGAGAGTATCGTATGGGAGAGAGAGGGGGTAATGCTATGTGAGAGAGAGGGGGGTAATGCTATGTGAGAGTATCGTATGGGAGAGAGGGGGGTAATGCTATGTATCAGTATCGTATGGGAGAGAGGGGGGTAATGCTATGTGAGGGGGTAAATGCTATGTGAGATTATCGTATGGGAGAGAGGGGGGGGTAATGCTATGTGAGAGTATCGTATGGGAGAGAGGGGGTAATGCTATGTGAGATTATCGTATGGGAGAGTGGGGGTAATGCTATGTGAGATTATCGTATGGGAGAGAGGGGGTAATGCTATGTGAGGGGGGTAATGCTATGTGAGATTATCGTATGGGAGAGAGGGGGTAATGCTATGTGAGAGTATCGTATGGGAGAGAGGGGGGGGTAATGCTATGTGAGGGGGGTAATGCTATGTGAGATTATCGTATGGGAGAGAGGGGGGTAATGCTATGTGAGAGTATCGTATGGGAGAGAGGGGGTAATGATATGTGAGATTATCGTATGGGAGAGTGGGGGTAATGCTATGTGGGATTATCGTATGGGAGAGAGGGGGTAATGCTATGTGAGGGGGGGGTAATGCTATGTGAGATTATCGTATGGGAGAGGGGGGTAATGCTATGTGAGAGTATCGTATGGGAGAGAGGGGGGGTAATGCTATGTGAGAGTATCGTATGGGAGAGAGGGGGTAATGCTATGTGAGGGGGAGTAATGCTATGTGAGATTATCGTATGGGAGAGAGGGGGTAATGCTATGTGAGATTATCGTATGGGAGAGAGGGGGTAATGCTATGTGAGATTATCGTATGGGAGAGAGGGGGTAATGCTATGTGAGATTATCGTATGGGAGAGAGGGGGTAATGCTATGTGAGATTATCGTATGGGAGAGAGGGGGGTAATGCTATGTATCAGTATCGTATGGGAGAGAGGGGGTAATGCTATGTGAGAGTATCGTATGGGAGAGAGGGGGGTAATGCTATGTGAGAGTATCGTATGGGAGGGGGGTAATGCTATGTGAGATTATCGTATGGGAGAGAGGGGTAATGCTATGTGAGAGTATCGTATGGGAGAGGGGGGTAATGCTATGTGAGAGTATCGTATGGGAGAGAGGGGGGGGTAATGCTATGTGAGATTATCGTATGGGAGAGAGGGGGTAATGCTATGTGAGGGGGTAAATGCTATGTGAGATTATCGTATGGGAGAGAGGGGGGTAATGCTATGTGAGAGTATCGTATGGGAGAGAGGGGGTAATGCTATGTATCAGTATCGTATGGGAGAGAGGGGGGGTAATGCTATGTGAGAGTATCGTATGGGAGAGAGGGGGTAATGTAGCAAGTTTTAAGTTCCTCGGCATACACATCACAGACAAACTGAATTGGTCCACTCACACAGACAGCATCGTGAGGAAGGCGCAGCAGCGCCTCTTCAACCTCAGGAGGCTGAAGAAATTCGGCTTGTCACCAAAAGCACTCACAAACTTCTACAGATGCACAATCGAGAGCATCCTGGCGGGCTGTATCACCGCCTGGTATGGCAACTGCACCGCCCTCAACCGTAAGGCTCTCCAGAGGGTAGTGAGGTCTGCACAACGCATCACCGGGGGCAAACTACCTGCCCTCCAGGACACCTACACCACCCGATGCTACAGGAAGGCCATAAAGATCATCAAGGACATCAACCACCCGAGCCACTGCCTGTTCACCCCGCTGCCATCCAGAAGGCGAGGTCAGTACAGGTGCATCAAAGCTGGGACCGAGAGACTGAAAAACAGCTTCTATCTCAAGGCCATCAGACTGTTAAACAGCCACCACTAACATTGAGTGGCTACTGCCAACACACTGTCAATGACACTGACTCTACTCCAGCCACTTTAATCATGGGAATTGATGGGAAATGATGTAAATATATCACTAGCCACTTTAAACAATGCTACCTTATATAATGTTACTTACCCTACATTGTTCATCTCATATGCATACGTTGATACTGTACTCTATATCATCGACTGCATCCTTATGTAATACATGTATCACTAGCCACTTTAACTATGCCACTTGGTTTACATACTCATCTCATATGTATATACTGTACTCGATATCATCTACTGTATCTTGCCTATGCTGCTCTGTACCATCACTCATTCATATATCCTTATGTACATATTCTTTATCCCCTTACACTGTGTATGACAGTAGTTTTTTTGGAATTGTTAGTTAGATTACTTGCTCGTTATTACTGCATTGTTGGAACTAGAAGCACAAGCATTTCGCTACACTCGCATTAACATCTGCTAACCATGTGTATGTGACAAATAAAATTTGATTTGATTTGATTTGAGAGTATCGTATGGGAGAGAGGGGGGGGTAATGCTATGTATCAGTATCGTATGGGAGAGAGGGGGGTAATGCTATGTGAGAGTATCGTATGGGAGAGAGAACGAGAAAACTTGCACCATTTAACATTCAATTCACACAGTTTATTAGGTACAGCCATGTTTCTGAGACACCGGTGCAGCAGGCACTGAGGACCATACCACGCTCAACGTCTCTCAGGTCACTCGTTTTCCCATCCTAACGTTCAATCAAACAGTAACTGAATGCCTCGATGCCTGTCTGCCTGCTTTATATAGACTCCCTGTCTGTAGGAACCATCTATTTTGGTGAACAAGGTGATGTATCTAATAATCTGGCCACTCAGTGTACATCAAACACTGGGGTAGTCATGAGAGAAAAATATAGTGTGTGTGTGTGTGTGTGTGTGTGTGTGTGTGTGTGTTAGATGCAGTGCAGTGTTTGTAATGTGTCTGATGTGCTTCGCTGCTCATGTGGAAACATGCAATCATTCTGTCATTACAGGCTTTCAGCACAGAACACACACACACACACACACACACACACACACACACACACACACACAGCAAACAAATAAAACGTCACTCTTCACAGAGAGAATGAGGCACCAGTATTTTTCATGACTCAAGAGCTCCACCCAGTGGTGAAATATTATACTAGAGACATTCCACCCAGTGGTGAAATATTATACTAGAGACATTCCACCCAGTGGTGAAATATTATACTACAGACATTCCACCCAGTGGTGAAATATTATACTAGAGACATTCCACCCAGTGGTGAAATATTATACTACAGACATTCCACCCAGTGGTGAAATATTATACTACAGACATTCCACCCAGTGGTGAAATATTATACTAGAGACATTCCACCCAGTGGTGAAATATTATACTACAGACATTCCACCCAGTGGTGAAATATTATACTACAGACAGAGACATTCCACCCAGTGGTGAAATATTATACTACAGACAGAGACATTCCACCCAGTGGTGAAATATTATACTAGAGACATTCCACCCAGTGGTGAAATATTATACTACAGACATTCCACCCAGTGGTGAAATATTATACTACAGACAGAGACATTCCACCCAGTGGTGAAATATTATACTACAGACATTCCAACTGACCGTATGTTGAGTCCAGTAGACTGTCCCAGGTTCTCCCAGGCCTGCAGTTTCTGAGACAGTTTCTGAAGGAGGAGAGGAAGGAACCAGATGACACACCAGGGTGTAGGGATTCAAGGTTTCACATTTACAAATTCAACTACTATGCAGATTGTTTCCAACCCTGAGATTTGTTTGTCGCTAACTAGGGTAGCCTGGTGGTTAGAGGCAGGGTAGCCTGGTGGTTAGAGGCAGGGTAGCCTGGTGCTTAGAGGCAGGGTAGCCTAGTGGTTAGAGGCAGGGTAGCCTGGTGGTTAGAGGCAGGGTAGCCTGGTGGTTAGAGGCAGGGTAGCCTGGTGCTTAGAGGCAGGGTAGCCTGGTGCTTAGAGGCAGGGTAGCCTGGTGGTTAGAGGCAGGGTAGCCTGGTGGTTAGAGGCAGGGTAGCCTGGTGGTTAGAGGCAGGGTAGCCTGGTGGTTAGAGGCAGGGTAGCCTGGTGGTTAGAGGCAGGGTAGCCTGGTGGTTAGAGGCAGGGTAGCCTGGTGCTTAGAGGCAGGGTAGCCTGGTGCTTAGAGGCAGGGTAGCCTGGTGCTTAGAGGCAGGGTAGCCTGGTGCTTAGAGGCAGGGTAGCCTGGTGGTTAGAGGCAGGGTAGCCTGGTGGTTAGAGGCAGGGTAGCCTGGTGGTTAGAGGCAGGGTAGCCTGGTGGTTAGAGGCAGGGTAGCCTGGTGGTTAGAGGCAGGGTAGCCTGGTGGTTAGAGGCAGGGTAGCCTGGTGGTTAGAGGCAGGGTAGCCTGGTGGTTAGAGGCAGGGTAGCCTGGTGGTTAGAGGCAGGGTAGCCTGGTGGTTAGAGGCAGGGTAGCCTGGTGGTTAGAGGCAGGGTAGCCTGGTGCTTAGAGGCAGGGTAGCCTGGTGGTTAGAGGCAGGGTAGCCTGGTGGTTAGAGGCAGGGTAGCCTGGTGGTTAGAGGCAGGGTAGCCTGGTGGTTAGAGGCAGGGTAGCCTGGTGGTTAGAGGCAGGGTAGCCTGGTGGTTAGAGGCAGGGTAGCCTGGTGGTTAGAGGCAGGGTAGCCTGGTGGTTAGAGGCAGGGTAGCCTGGTGGTTAGAGGCAGGGTAGCCTGGTGGTTAGAGGCAGGGTAGCCTGGTGGTTAGAGGCAGGGTAGCCTGGTGGTTAGAGGCAGGGTAGCCTGGTGGTTAGAGGCAGGGTAGCCTGGTGGTTAGAGGCAGGGTAGCCTGGTGGTTAGAGGCAGGGTAGCCTGGTGGTTAGAGGCAGGGTAGCCTGGTGCTTAGAGGCAGGGTAGCCTGGTGGTTAGAGGCAGGGTAGCCTGGTGGTTAGAGGCAGGGTAGCCTGGTGGTTAGAGGCAGGGTAGCCTGGTGGTTAGAGGCAGGGTAGCCTGGTGGTTAGAGGCAGGGTAGCCTGGTGGTTAGAGGCAGGGTAGCCTGGTGGTTAGAGGCAGGGTAGCCTGGTGGTTAGAGGCAGGGTAGCCTGGTGGTTAGAGGCAGGGTAGCCTGGTGGTTAGAGCGTTGGACTAGTTACCGGAAGGTTGCAAGTTCAAATCCCCGAGCTGACAAGGTACAAATCTGTCGTTCTGCCCCTGAACAGGCAGTTAACCCACTGTTCCTAGGCCAGTTAACCCACTGTTCCTAGGCCAGTTAACCCACTGTTCCTAGGCCAGTTAACCCACTGTTCCTAGGCCAGTTAACCCACTGTTCCTAGACCAGTTAACCCACTGTTCCTAGACCAGTTAACCCACTGTTCCTAGACCAGTTAACCCACTGTTCCTAGACCAGTTAACCCACTGTTCCTAGACAAGTTAACCCACTGTTCCTAGGCAGTAATTGAAAATAAGAATTTGTTCTTAACTGACTTGCCTAGTTAAATAAAAAAGGTACAAAAAATATATATTATTATTTATTTTTAAAGTTACGTTTCCATTTCAGTTGTGTATCAGAACAACCATTAGTTAGAACAGACGGCACACTGCAGCCCAGTTTAACATTTAGAAAACACAAACAGGTCACACACCTCCTTCTCCAGCTCCACGTTCACCATCTCCTCTTTCATCTTCTCCATCCGTTCTACCTTACGTCTCAAACCCTCCGTTTCCTCCTTCAGCAGGATCACGTTCTCCCTCGTCTCCCTGGGATATGGAATGAGTGGAGACAGTGAGAGAGAGAGAGAGAGAGAGGTTTAAGTGACATTAATGATAGTTGTCTTCTTTTACAACCTACAAATAATCTCTTAGCTGTCCTGCTCCATGTGTTCTAGTAGTGTTACCTGAGGTAAACATTCTCCTCCCTTAGCTGTCGGAGCTCCTTGTCCATATCCGGGACCCTAGCGACCTCTGACCTCATGTTCTTCACTATGACAACATCCTGTTCCTGCAGAGCCAACTTCCTCTCCAACTCCTGGGAGGGGTGGGGGGAGAGACACACACAGACACACACCTTTGAGTTGTATTCTCCGCTCATGAAAGAGAGATTTAATGACCATCTGAAAGGTGAACATGGTGGAGTTTGAGGTTGTGTGTTAGACTGAAGGGTTAATAGCATCTCTTCATTTGATGGCAGGTCATTTAAACCCAGAAACAATAAATGGTGATTACATTGAGAGTTTATAAAGCCTACAGAGGACAGAGTTTAAACCCAGAAACAATAAATGGTGATTCCATTGAGAGTTTATAAAGCCTACAGAGGACAGAGTTTAAACCCAGAAACAATAAATGGTGATTACATTGCATAAAAAATTACCACTTAACTTCCCAGATGACACTTTGGAGAGAACACACACGGATGCCAAGATAAGCAGAAGCAAAAGAAATGGACCTGCACCTGTTCAACAGCTCAAAACCTCTACAGGCATATAAAGCACCACAGAATAAACAAGATTGATACTTCAGTCCTTCTCCTAGTACCAACTCTAGTCCCAATCTCAACCCCAGTCCTAATCCTAACCTAGCTCCCCAACTCTAGTCCCAATCTCAACCCCAGTCCTAATCCTAATCTAGCTCCAACTCTAGTCCCAATCTCAACCCCAGTCCTAATCCTAACCTAGCTCCAACTCTAGTCCCAATCCCAGTCCTAATCCTGACCTAACTCCACCTCTAGTCCCAATCTCAATCCCAGTCCTAATCCAGCTCCAACTCTAGTCCCAATCTCAACCCCAGTCCTAACGCTAACCTAGCTCGAACTCTAGTCCCAATCTCAACCCCAGTCTTAATCCTAACCTAGCTCCAACTCCAGTCCCAATCCCAGTCCTAATCTAGCTCCGCAACTCTAGTCCCAATCTCAACCCCAGTCCTAACCTAGCTCCAACTCTAGTCCCAATCTCAACCCCAGTCCTAACCTAGCTCCAACTCTAGTCCCAATCTCAATCCCTGTCCTAATCCTAACCTAGCTCCCCAACTCTAGTCCCAATCTCAACCCCAGTCCTAAATTGAATTCAGGTACAATCAGTTTCAATCTTCATACATCAGTCCCAACCTCCTAGTTTTCTAAACCTAGTCCCAATCTGAACTGTATTAATACCAATCTTAATCTAGACATCATTAATTTTAGTCCTACTTTGAACAACAATAATCCTAGCCTCACCTTAATCTTGAGTTCGTGGTCGGAGCAGGTGGATGATGCTAACTGGAGGGCCTGGCACCGCTGAGACACTTCCTGGTACTTCCTGTAAAGAGGACCAGTCAGGGGGGGAGGAAATCCAGGCAGGACCAATCAGAAGAAAGGAAATCCAGGAAGTAGTGTGTGTTACCTGTGTTGTAGCTCCACTTGTTCCTGTAGTCCCTGGTTCTCCAGTGTCTGGTTAGAGATGGTGTTGTCCCGCGTCTGGACCTGCTGCTTCAGGTCCCGGATCTCATCCTTTAAACCGCTCATCGTCTACAGGGACAAATAACACATAGTGTAGTCATCAACCTCATCCTCAATCTCATCCTTTAAACCGCTCATCCTCTACAGGGACAAATAACACAGTGTAGTCATCAACCTCATCCTCAATCTCATCCTTTAAACCTCTCATCCTCTACAGGGACAAATAACACAGTGTAGTCATCAACCTCATCCTTTAAACCTCTCATCCTCTACAGGGACAAATGACACACAGTGTAGTCATCAACCTCATCCTTTAAACCTCTCATCCTCTACAGGGACAAATGACACACAGTGTAGTCATCAGCTGTGTGTGGTACTACCGCTGCCTCCTGCGGGGGACGCGGGCTGAGATTTAAAATATATTATACATAGAACAAATAATGAGTTACTCCACAGAAAAATAGTAATTTGACGATGTGAGTGGAGACTTGAGGTCGACTGGTTAATTAGAGCGATTTCTAGTTTTCATAACAATCGGGAATTTCTGGACGCCGATTATGGCGCATTGCATTGCATTGCACGAGGAAACTGAGTAGCAGGCTGACCACCTGGTACGCGAGTGCAGTAGGAGCCAAGGTAAGTTGCCAGCTAGCGTTAAACTTATCTTGTAAAAAAAAAAAAAAAAAAAACGATCAATCTTCACAGAATCACTAGTTAACTATACATGGTTGATGATATTACTAGGTTAACTAGCTTGTCCTGCGTTGCCTGTTAATTTAGCATCGAGTCACAGCCTACTCCGCCAAACGGGGGATGATTTAACAAAAACACAATCATTGCACGAATGTACCCAACCATAAACATAAATGCCTTTGTTAAAATCAATACACAGAAGTATATACTTTTTAAACCTGCATATTTAGCTAAAAGAAATTCATGTTAGCAGGCAATATTAACCAGGTGAAATTGTGTCACTTCTCTTGCGTTCATAGCACGCAGAGTCAGAGTATATGCAACAGAGTGGGCCGCCTGGCTCGTTGCCAACTAATTTGCCAGAACTTTACATAACATTGAAGATCGTGCAATGTAACAGCCATATTTAGACTGATGGATGCCACCCGTTTGATAAAATACAGAACGGTTCCGTATTTCACTGAAAGAATAAACATTTTGTTTTCTAAATGATAGTTTCTGGATTTGTTAATGACCAAAGGCTCGTATTTCTGTGTTTATTATATAATAATTAAATCTATGATTTGATATTTGATAGAGCAGTCTGAGTGGTGGCAGGCACTAAAGTGCCTATTAGAACATCCAATAGTCAAAGGTATATGAAATACAAATTGTATAGAGAGAAATAGTCAACATGTCGTAATTCCTATAATAACTACAACCTAAAACTTCTTACCTGGGAATATTGAAGACTCATGTTAAAAGGAACCACCAGCTTTCATATGTTCTCATGTTCTGAGCAAGGAACTTAAACGCTAGCTTTCTTACATGGCACATATTGCACTTTTACTTTCTTCTCCAACACTGTGTTTTTGCATGATTTAAACCAAATTGATCATGTTTCATTATTTATTTGAGATGAAAGAGTTGATTCATGTATTATATAAAGTTAAAATAAAAGTGTTCATTCAGTATTGTTGTAATTGTCATTATTACAAATATATATATAAAAATCGGCATTGGCTTTTTTTTGGTCCTCCAATAAATCTTTATCAGCATTGAAAAATCATCATCAGTCGACAACTAGTGGAGACATATAATCTGATCTCTGTTACAGGTGTACCTGGTTAGAGGAGTGATTTTATGCTATAATCTGATCTCTGTTACAGGTGTACCTGGTTAGAGGAGTGATTTTATGCTATAATCTGATCTCTGTTACAGGTGTACCTGGTTAGAGGAGTGATTTTATGGTATAATCTGATCTCTGTTACAGGTGTACCTGGTTAGAGGAGTGATTTTATGCTATAATCTGATCTCTGTTACAGGTGTACCTGGTTAGAGGAGTGATTTTATGGTATAATCTGATCTCTGTTACAGGTGTACCTGGTTAGAGGTGTGATTTTATGGTATAATCTGATCTCTGTTACAGGTGTACCTGGTTAGAGGTGTGATTTTATGCTATAATCTGATCTCTGTTACAGGTGTACCTGGTTAGAGGAGTGATCTGATGGTATAATCTGATCTCTGTTACAGGTGTACCTGGTTAGAGGAGTGATCTGATGGTATAATCTGATCTGTTACAGGTGTACCTGGTTAGAGGAGTGATTTTATGGTATAATCTGATCTCTGTTACAGGTGTACCTGGTTAGAGGAGTGATTTTATGCTATAATCTGATCTCTGTTACAGGTGTACCTGGTTAAAGGAGTGATCTGATGGTATAATCTGATCTCTGTTACAGGTGTACCTGGTTAGAGGAGTGATTTTATGGTATAATCTGATCTCTGTTACAGGTGTACCTGGTTAAAGGAGTGATTTTATGGTATAATCTGATCTCTGTTACAGGTGTACCTGGTTAAAGGAGTGATCTGATGGTATAATCTGATCTCTGTTACAGGTGTACCTGGTTAAAGGAGTGATCTGATGGTATAATCTGATCTCTGTAACAGGTGTACCTGGTTAGAGGAGTGATCTGATGGTATAATCTGATCTCTGTTACAGGTGTACCTGGTTAAAGGAGTGATCTGATTGTATAATCTGATCTCTGTTACAGGTGTACCTGGTTAAAGGAGTGATCTGATGGTATAATCTGATCTCTGTAACAGGTGTACCTGGTTAGAGGAGTGATCTGATGGTATAATCTGATCTCTGTTACAGGTGTACCTGGTTAAAGGAGTGATCTTATGGTATAATCTGATCTCTGTTACAGGTGTACCTGGTTAAAGGAGTGATCTGATGGTATAATCTGATCTCTGTTACAGGTGTACCTGGTTAGAGGAGTGATCTGATGGTATAATCTGATCTCTGTTACAGGTGTACCTGGTTAAAGGAGTGATCTGATGGTATAATCTGATCTCTGTTACAGGTGTACCTGGTTAGAGGAGTGATCTGATGGTATAATCTGATCTCTGTTACAGGTGTACCTGGTTAAAGGAGTGATCTGATGGTATAATCTGATCTCTGTTACAGGTGTACCTGGTTAGAGGAGTGATCTGATGGTATAATCTGATCTCTGTTACAGGTGTACCTGGTTAAAGGAGTGATCTGATGGTATAATCTGATCTCTGTAACAGGTGTACCTGGTTAGAGGAGTGATCTGATGGTATAATCTGATCTCTGTTACAGGTGTACCTGGTTAAAGGAGTGATCTGATGGTATAATCTGATCTCTGTTACAGGTGTACCTGGTTAAAGGAGTGATCTGATGGTATAATCTGATCTCTGTTACAGGTGTACCTGGTTAAAGGAGTGATCTGATGGTATAATCTGATCTCTGTTACAGGTGTACCTGGTTAAAGGAGTGATCTGATGGTATAATCTGATCTCTGTTACAGGTGTACCTGGTTAAAGGAGTGATCTGATGGTATAATCTGATCTCTGTTACAGGTGTACCTGGTTAAAGGAGTGATCTGATGGTATAATCTGATCTCTGTTACAGGTGTACCTGGTTAAAGGAGTGATCTGATGGTATAATCTGATCTCTGTTACAGGTGTACCTGGTTAGAGGAGTGATTTTATGGTATAATCTGATCTCTGTTACAGGTGTACCTGGTTAAAGGAGTGATCTGATGGTATAATCTGATCTCTGTTACAGGTGTACCTGGTTAGAGGAGTGATTTTATGCTATAATCTGATCTCTGTTACAGGTGTACCTGGTTAGAGGAGTGATTTTATGCTATAATCTGATCTCTGTTACAGGTGTACCTGGTTAGAGGAGTGATTTTATGCTATAATCTGATCTCTGTTACAGGTGTACCTGGTTAGAGGAGTGATTTTATGGTATAATCTGATCTCTGTTACAGGTGTACCTGGTTAGAGGTGTGATTTTATGGTATAATCTGATCTCTGTTACAGGTGTACCTGGTTAGAGGTGTGATTTTATGCTATAATCTGATCTCTGTTACAGGTGTACCTGGTTAGAGGTGTGATTTTATGCTATAATCTGATCTCTGTTACAGGTGTACCTGGTTAGAGGAGTGATCTGATGGTATAATCTGATCTCTGTTACAGGTGTACCTGGTTAGAGGAGTGATCTGATGGTATAATCTGATCTGTTACAGGTGTACCTGGTTAGAGGAGTGATTTTATGGTATAATCTGATCTCTGTTACAGGTGTACCTGGTTAGAGGAGTGATCTTATGCTATAATCTGATCTCTGTTACAGGTGTACCTGGTTAAAGGAGTGATCTGATGGTATAATCTGATCTCTGTTACAGGTGTACCTGGTTAGAGGAGTGATTTTATGGTATAATCTGATCTCTGTTACAGGTGTACCTGGTTAAAGGAGTGATTTTATGGTATAATCTGATCTCTGTTACAGGTGTACCTGGTTAAAGGAGTGATCTGATGGTATAATCTGATCTCTGTTACAGGTGTACCTGGTTAAAGGAGTGATCTGATGGTATAATCTGATCTCTGTTACAGGTGTACCTGGTTAGAGGAGTGATTTTATGGTATAATCTGATCTCTGTTACAGGTGTACCTGGTTAAAGGAGTGATCTGATGGTATAATCTGATCTCTGTTACAGGTGTACCTGGTTAAAGGAGTGATCTGATGGTATAATCTGATCTCTGTTACAGGTGTACCTGGTTAAAGGAGTGATCTGATGGTATAATCTGATCTCTGTTACAGGTGTACCTGGTTAAAGGAGTGATCTGATGGTATAATCTGATCTCTGTTACAGGTGTACCTGGTTAAAGGAGTGATCTGATGGTATAATCTGATCTCTGTAACAGGTGTACCTGGTTAAAGGAGTGATCTGATGGTATAATCTGATCTCTGTTACAGGTGTACCTGGTTAGAGGAGTGATTTTATGGTATAATCTGATCTCTGTTACAGGTGTACCTGGTTAGAGGAGTGATTTTATGGTATAATCTGATCTCTGTTACAGGTGTACCTGGTTAGAGGAGTGATTTTATGGTATAATCTGATCTCTGTTACAGGTGTACCTGGTTAGAGGAGTGATTTTATGGTATAATCTGATCTCTGTTACAGGTGTACCTGGTTAAAGGAGTGATCTGATGGTATAATCTGATCTCTGTTACAGGTGTACCTGGTTAAAGGAGTGATCTGATGGTATAATCTGATCTCTGTTACAGGTGTACCTGGTTAGAGGAGTGATTTTATGGTATAATCTGATCTCTGTTACAGGTGTACCTGGTTAAAGGAGTGATTTTATGGTATAATCTGATCTCTGTTACAGGTGTACCTGGTTAAAGGAGTGATCTGATGGTATAATCTGATCTCTGTTACAGGTGTACCTGGTTAGAGGAGTGATCTGATTGTATAATCTGATCTCTGTAACAGGTGTACCTGGTTAGAGGAGTGATCTGATGGTATAATCTGATCTCTGTAACAGGTGTACCTGGTTAAAGGAGTGATCTGATGGTATAATCTGATCTCTGTAACAGGTGTACCTGGTTAGAGGTGTTGAGCCATCCATCCCTCTCCTCCACCCTCCTGTTGAGAGACTCCAGGGTCCGATGTAGAGCACGGTTTGCCTCTGCCTTTTCCGATAGGCTCTGGCTAGACTCCGCCTCCCTCTCTTCCAGGCGTCTGATACGTCCCAGCAGGTCCTGGTTACGGTCCACCTCACGCTGGAACAATTAGAACGTGGGCCACAGAAGTCAGAACACAGAAGTCAGAACACAGAACACTCCAGGTGTGTGTGTGTGTGTTTGTTACCTCCAGCTGTGTTTGTGTGTGTGCATGGGTGTGTGTGTTACCTCCAGGTGTGTGTTACCTCCAGGTGTGTTTGTGTGTGTGCATGGGTGTGTGTGTTACCTCCAGGTGTGTGTTACCTCCAGCTGTGTGTTACCTCCAGCTGTGTTTGTGTGTGCGCATGGGTGTGTGTGTTACCTCCAGGCGTGTGTTACCTCCAGGTGTATGTGTGCGTGTGTTACCTCCAGGTGTATGTGTGCGTGTGTTACTTCCAGGTGTATGTGTGCGTGTGTTACTTCCAGGTGTATGTGTGCGTGTGTTACTTCCAGGTGTATGTGTGCGTGTGTTACCTCCAGGTGTATGTGTGTGTGTGTTACCTCCAGGTGTATGTGTGCGTGTGTTACTTCCAGGTGTATGTGTGCGTGTGTTACTTCCAGGTGTATGTGTGCGTGTGTTACTTCCAGGTGTATGTGTGCGTGTGTTACTTCCAGGTGTATGTGTGCGTGTGTTACCTCCAGGTGTATGTGTGCGTGTGTTACCTCCAGGTGTATGTGTGCGTGTGTTACCTCCAGGTGTATGTGTGCGTGTGTTACTTCCAGGTGTATGTGTGCGTGTGTTACTTCCAGGTGTATGTGTGCGTTTGTTACCTCCAGGTGTATGTGTGCGTGTGTTACTTCCAGGTGTATGTGTGCGTGTGTTACTTCCAGGTGTATGTGTGCGTGTGTTACTTCCAGGTGTATGTGTGCGTGTGTTACTTCCAGGTGTATGTGTGCGTGTGTTACCTCCAGGTGTATGTGTGCGTGTGTTACTTCCAGGTGTGTGTGTGCGTGTGTTACTTCCAGGTGTGTGTGTGCGTGTGTTACTTCCAGGTGTATGTGTGTGTGTGTTACCTCCAGGTGTATGTGTGTATGTGTTACCTCCAGGTGTATGTGTGTGTGTGTTACCTCCAGGTGTGTGTGTGTTACCTCCAGGTGTATGTGTGTGTGTGTTACCTCCAGGTGTATGTGTGTGTGTGTTACCTCCAGGTGTGTGTGTGTGTTACCTCCAGGTGTGTGTGTGTGTGTTACCTCCATGTGTGTGTGTGTGTTACCTCCATGTGTATGTGTGTGTTACCTCCAGGTGTATGTGTGTGTTACCTCCATGTGTGTGTGTGTGTTACCTCCATGTGTATGTGTGTGTTACCTCCAGGTGTATGTGTGTGTTACCTCCAGGTGTATGTGTGTGTTACCTCCAGGTGTATGTGTGTGTTACCTCCAGGTGTATGTGTGTGTTACCTCCAGGTGTGTGTGCGTGTGTGTACATCCAGGTGTGTGTGCGTGTGATACATCCAGGTGTGTGTGCGTGTGATACCTCCAGGTGTATGTGTGCGTGTGTTACTTCCAGGTGTATGTGTGCGTGTGTTACTTCCAGGTGTGCGTGTGTTACTTCCAGGTGTATGTGTGCGTGTGTTACTTCCAGGTGTATGTGTGCGTGTGTTACTTCCAGGTGTATGTGTGCGTGTGTTACTTCCAGGTGTATGTGTGCGTGTGTTACTTCCAGGTGTATGTGCGCGTGTGTTACTTCCAGGTGTATGTGCGCGTGTGTTACTTCCAGGTGTATGTGCGCGTGTGTTACTTCCAGGTGTATGTGCGCGTGTGTTACCTCCAGGTGTGTGTGCGCGTGTGTTACTTCCAGGTGTGTGTGCGCGTGTGTTACTTCCAGGTGTGTGTGTGCGTGTGTTACTTCCAGGTGTGTGTGTGTGTTACTTCCAGGTGTGTGTGTGTGTTACTTCCAGGTGTGTGTGTGTGTTACTTCCAGGTGTGTGTGTGTGTGTTACTTCCAGGTGTGTGTGTGTGTGTTACTTCCAGGTGTGTGTGTGTGTGTTACTTCCAGGTGTGTGTGTGTGTGTTACCTCCAGGTGTGTGTGTGTGTGTGTTACCTCCAGGTGTGTGTGTGTGTGTGTTACCTCCAGGTGTGTGTGTTACCTCCAGGTGTATGTGTTACCTCCAGGTGTATGTGTTACCTCCAGGTGTATGTGTTACCTCCAGGTGTATGTGTTACCTCCAGGTGTATGTGTTACCTCCAGGTGTATGTGTGTGTGTGTTACCTCCAGGTGTATGTGTGTGTGTGTTACCTCCAGGTGTATGTGTGTGTGTGTTACCTCCAGGTGTATGTGTGTGTGTGTTACCTCCAGGTGTATGTGTGTGTGTGTTACCTCCAGGTGTATGTGTGTGTGTGTTACCTCCAGGTGTATGTGTGTGTGTGTTACCTCCAGGTGTATGTGTGTGTGTGTTACCTCCAGGTGTATGTGTGTGTGTGTGTGTTACCTCCAGGTGTATGTGTGTGTGTGTGTTACCTCCAGGTGTATGTGTGTGTGTGTGTTACCTCCAGGTGTGTGTGTGTGTGTGTGTTACCTCCAGGTGTGTGTGTGTTACCTCCAGGTGTATGTGTGTGTGTGTGTTACCTCCAGGTGTATGTGTGTGTGTGTGTTACCTCCAGGTGTATGTGTGTGTTACCTCCAGGTGTATGTGTGTGTGTGTGTTACCTCCAGGTGTATGTGTGTGTGTGTGTGTTACCTCCAGGTGTATGTGTGTGTGTGTGTTACCTCCAGGTGTATGTGTGTGTGTGTGTTACCTCCAGGTGTATGTGTGTGTGTGTGTTACCTCCAGGTGTATGTGTGTGTGTGTGTTACCTCCAGGTGTATGTGTGTGTGTGTTACCTCCAGGTGTATGTGTGTGTGTGTTACCTCCAGGTGTATGTGTGTGTGTGTTACCTCCAGGTGTATGTGTGTGTGTGTTACCTCCAGGTGTATGTGTGTGTGTGTTACCTCCAGGTTTATGTGTGTGTGTGTGTGTGTGTGTGTATATGTGTGTGTTACCTCCATGTGTATGTGTGTGTTACCTCCAGGTGTGTGTGTTACATACCTCAAAGTCCCTAGCGCTCAGCGTAGCGTTCTTCTCCAGTTCGATGCGTGCCCTCTTGTGACTGATCTCCATCTGTCTCTTCTCCTGATCCAACTGGATCAGCTGGGTCTTAGACTGAACCTTCTCTGCTGCCTCCAGCAACTACACAGAGACACACGGGTCACTTCCTGTGTCTTACATACACAGGTTTCAGACTGAACCTTCTCTGCTGCCTCCAGCAAATACACACAGAGACACACAGGTCACTTCCTGTGTCTTACATACACAGGTTTCAGACTGTACCTTCTCTCTGCCTCCAGCAAATACACACAGAGACACACGGGTCACTTCCTGTGTCTTACATACACAGGTTTCAGACTGTACCTTCTCTCTGCCTCCAGCAACTACACAGAGACACACGGGTCACTTCCTGTGTCTTACATACACAGGTTTCAGACTGAACCTTCTCTGCTGCCTCCAGCAAATACACACAGAGACACACAGGTCACTTCCTGTGTCTTACATACACAGGTTTCAGACTGTACCTTCTCTCTGCAGTCTCTGGTCACAACAACACAATGTGTCAGTCCCACCACCTCTGTCCTCTAAATACTGTTGGTGTAGGACGTGGTGCTGCACCGTGTCTGTCCTACTCCACCCACCTGTAATCTCTGTAGGTACTGGTTCTGTAGGTACTGGTTCTGTAGGACGTGGCTCTGTGTGTGTCTGTCCTCCTCCACCCACCTGTAATCTCTGCAGGTACTGGTTCTGTAGGATGTGGTTCTCTGTGTGTCTGTCCTACTCCACCCACCTGTAATCTCTGCAGGTACTGGTTCTGTAGGACGTGGTTCTGTGTGTGTCTGTCCTACTCCACCCACCTGTAATCTCTGCAGGTACTGGTTCTGTAGGATGTGGCTCTGCACCGGGGCGGGTTCTCCCTGGTTCCGAGACGTGTCCGGAAGAGAGATGAAACTCTTAAAGGACTTCAGAGTGGAGAACACCGTCGTGTCATCCTCAATGTCCATGGTGGTCCACTGTTTACACGGTTGCTGTAGCTTCTATAAGAGAGAGAGAGACCAACATTTACAGGAGCTACGATGTCCATGGTCAACTGTTTACAAGGTTGCTGTAGCTTCTATAAGAGAGAGAGAGACCAATATTTACAGGAGCTACATACAATGTCCATGGTCAAGAGTTTATTTTTTTACAAGCTTACTGCACTAGAACAGAGCGAAGGTACAGTCATATTCCTATGTGACATAGGAGACTATGTCCATGGTCAACGAGCATTTTGGGGCGACTATCTCTGGTGGGCAAGAAGACGCATGTTAGCTAGCTCCAGAGTGGCGCAGCAGTTTAAGGCACTGCATCTCAGTGCTACAGGTGTCACTACAGACCCCTGGTTCGAATCCAGGCTCTATCACAATCCAGCCGTGACTGGGAGTCCCATAGGGCAGCGCCGGGTTAGGGTTTAGTTAAATAAAAGTTAAAGAAATAAAAACCTACCTTATACGCTGGTCCATTCGGATGCACAACTCTATTTCAGTATTGCTGATCCGACGCATGCGCCTGGAGCAAAGCTAGTCTGGGGTTAAATAAAAAGGTGTCCGAAAGTCGCGACATGATGTTTGAAATGAGCTTACAAAGAAAAGTTGGTCAGTACATTAGCAAAGTCACTAACATTGCACAATAAAAGTAATGATGAAGGGTCAAGCCACGTGTAACGCCATGGACCAGAGCTACTAACGTGAACGAGTTTCCCAACTAGCCATGCTAACCTGCTACCTGGGTTGCCTAATAACTATGGATTACTCGGTCATTTAAAGGATGGACGAGTCGCAGTTGATAAACATAAATGATGTGATCACAACAACTTGTCTAAGATAGTTAACGTTGGTTACCAAGACGTCTCGAATCCCCTAGTTAGCTAACGTTAGCTAGCAAGCTCAATCAACAAATTATAAATTATGTTGATCGGATAGACGTCGGCAAATAATCCGACTTTTAAATCATATGGACACGTTATAGAATTTATTATACAGCTTGATCAGATCTTACCTTGGCACTTGACGTTTAAAAAAAGTTGACTAGTTAGGTAGTTATAGATAGTAACAACAGCTAGCTAGCATTACTTCGAACTCCCTCCTTTCCGAGAACAAGATCTGTGCTGTTATCGCGAGATTACCTGCTGCGTTCTGAAGAGAGTCAAGGCTGCGCTCGATGCGCATATTGAGCAATTCACTAAATACTTCCGAGTAAAATCATCATATATCTTTATACCATTTGGTTTGGAAGTGATTTGTATGTAAACTAACCCATGAAGCGGCTTGAATATATATATATTTTTTTGCCGTTTAGCAGGGTTCCACTGAAACTTATTCTATAGTATTCTTATCTTCTTTGGAATTGGGTTGGCAGATCTTGTAGTGATGGGCATTCCGGCTCTTTTCAGTGAGCTGGCTATGTTGGATCCTAAACGGCTCTTTTAAAAAAAAAAGTTTGGTATTTTTTCAAGTCAAACAGTTTGCGATAGTTTGACTATAATTGGTGTTTAAACAATTCTAATAAAATTATTAAATTAAATCATACTCTACCTTAATTAATTTTTAAAAAATGCATTAGTTTGTTATGAAAAAAGGATGCTATTAAACAATTGCATTTCAAGTATAACTTTTTAATTTATATAAATAAAGTACATATAAATTATATTCCATTCTATGGAACTTTCTGTCCGTTGATGAACATAAGAGTGTCCATCAACTCTGTCACATGTCCTGTGGTTACATTTGCTTCTCTCAGGCGTCTGGCTGTGATTGGCTGCAGACCCTTACACAGGAGTATCATTTGTGAGGCTGTCACATAGCTGAATAGAGAGAACAGTAACTTATTAGTTCAGGTTCATGTTTTGTCTACTGATACTACAGTCTCATCTACTGCTCATATACATATACAATACTGGATTAAATAATGATGTAGTAATAACTGCTTACTGTTCCTCTCTCCCCTGATCTCCATAGTGACCTGCTCAAAGGGTTCCAGGACTCCGCCCACCTCCTCCACCACCTCCCATTCCTCTTGGGTCAGAGCATCAACAGGTACATGGACAATGGCCAGGGTAGAGATGATGTCATCCTTTGACTCAAGAAACCACTTCAACATGGGGCGGCAGGGTAGCCTAGTGGTTAGAGCGTGGGACTAGCAACCAAAAGGTTGCAAGTTTGAATCCCCGACCTGACAAGGTACAAATCTGTCGTTCTGCCCCCACTGTTCCTAGGCCGTCATTGAAAATAAGAATTTCTTCTTAACTGACTTGCCTAGTAAAAAAAAACTTTTTTATTTTTAATTAAAAAGTAAAATGTTGAATTCCACCTTGTAGTGCAGTCTTGTTTTGGCCTCAGCTCAGGCATCCCCATCTGGCGTTGTGTAGACGTTTAGTTTATCAGCACCTACTGTGCTCCTGTGGAAGTATTCCACAGCTGATTTCACTTTGTCCACAGTGGCCTTCATCACCTTCAGAGCATCTCTTACAATCAGGTTGCTTGTGTGGGCAAGACATGGATGATGGGTCCATTTTAAAATGTTTGTGGCTTTGGTTATGTTAGCTGCATTGTCACTAACATAACAGACCACTTTTCCATCTACTTGCCAATCACAACAGTTCATCTGCCAAGTTCTCTGAGGTGTGTCTGTCGCTGAACTCAAAGCAGTCTAGAAGACAGCGAGACAGCGAAAAATCTTCAATGAAGTGACATGTAACCGACCTGTAAGAAGTGGTTACCCTTGATGTCCAGCAATCAGTGGTAAGGCAAACTGCAGTCGTTGCCTCTTGCTTCTAAGATGCAGTGCCTTAGACCGCTGCGCCACTCGGGAGCCCTAACAATGTCACCTGATGAACTCTGTAAAGCATTTATTTGGGCTGCAATTTCTGAGGCTGGTCACTCTAATGAACTGATCCACTGCTGTAGAAGTGTCTCTGGGCCTTTCCAGTGGTGGTCCTCATAAAAGCCAGTTTCATCATAGCGCTTGATGGTTTTAGCGACTGCACTTTAAATGTTCCGTATTGACGGACCTTCATGGCTTAAAGTAATGATGGACTGTTGTTTCTCTTTGCTTATTTGAGCGGTTCTTGCCATAATGTGGAGTTGGTCTTTTACTAAATAGGGCTATCTTCAGTATACCACCCCTACCTTGTCACAACACAACTGATTGGCTCAAACACATTAAGAAGGAAATAATTTCCACAAATTAACTTTTAACAAGGCACACCTGTTAATTGAAATGCATTCCAGGTGAAATGCATTCCACCTCATGAAGCTGGTTGAGAGAATGCCAAGAGTGTGTAA
>NW_024607847.1:22500-39489 GCF_018296145.1 Oncorhynchus tshawytscha | reverse complement strand
TGTTCTCTACCTAGTCCCATCTGTTCTCTCTACTTAGTCCCATCTGTTCTCTACTTAGTCCCATCTAATCCCTGTCTGTTCTCTACTTAGTCCCATCTAATAATCCCTGTCTGTTCTCTACCTAGTCCCATCTGTTCTCTACTTAGTCCCATCTAATCCCTGTCTGTTCTCTACCTAGTCCCATCTGTTCTCTACTTAGTCCCATCTAATCCTGTCTGTTCTCTACCTAGTCCCATCTGTTCTCTACTTAGTCCCATCTAATCCCTGTCTGTTCTCTACCTAGTCCCATCTGTTCTCTACTTAGTCCCATCTAATCCCTGTCTGTTCTCTACTTAGTCCCATCTAATCCCTGTCTGTTCTCCCTGTCCCATCTGTTCTCTACTTAGTCCCATCTAATCCCTGTCTGTTCTCTACTTAGTCCCATCTAATCTCTACTTAGTCTCTAATCCCTGTCTGTTCTCTACCTAGTCCCATCTGTTCTCTACTTAGTCCCATCTAATCCCTGTCTGTTCTCTACTTAGTCCCATCTGTTCTCTACTTAGTCCCATCTAATCCCTGTCTGTTCTCTACTTAGTCCCATCTGTTCTCTACTTAGTCCCATCTAATCCCAAGGTGTGTCTCTGTTCCCTCTGTGTAAATGACTCCCCTGTGATATATTAGACAGTGGATCCATCCTTCCCTGAGTGAAAACACAATCACTATTGATGTCGCTGTATGATGCCAGTCGCTCGTCAAATAAGTGCCCTTCTCTGACTGCGGTGCTGCAATGACTGTTTTACCACGACGACAATCAACTAGAGACCACTCTGTCTCCATCCTCTCATCATGCACACACGCTCACACACGCACACGCACACACACACACACACACACACACACACACACTCACACACTCTCTCTCTCTCTCTCTCTCTCTCTGTCTCTCTCTCTCTCTCTGCCTGTGTCTCTCTGTCTCTCTCTCTCTCTATGTCTCTCTCTCTCTCTCTCTATGTCTCTATCTCTCTCTGTCTCTGTCTCTCTCTCTCTCTCTGCCTGTGTCTCTGTCTCTCTCTCACTCCCCTTCACCTCACCACGTCCTTATTTCATACTTCACACACCAATGCATCAGTGGTAGAGGATCAATAATTGATTGTAATGTGTTTTCCTGACCAGTGGACTGGATCCTGTCTGTCCAGGTTTCCTCATGATAACCCATCTCACATGGGAGAGGAAGAGGGGACGCAACGTCTTCCAACAGACTGAGCTCTGCCTCAAAATGACTGTCACACACACGTCTTTGTGCAGGAAGGGAGGTTGTGTGTGCTGTTGTGAACTCAAGAGTTTGTGACGACAGTAAAATAGAGATGTGTTAGTTCTGGTGTCCTGGTTTCCTTTAGGAGAGAACTCACTCCATTCACCCAACATGACTTCTGCTGGACACACACACACACACACACACACACACACACACACACACACACACACACACACACACATGTCTCCTCCCTCACTGACCGACCCCCCCTCCCATTTCTCCCTCCCATCTCTCCCTCCCTCACCCACTGACCCCCTCACTGACCCCCTCCCTCCCATCTGTCCCCCATCTCCTTCCCTCCCTCCATCTCCCAGTCTGAATGTTATCTCTGTGTTTAATTCTAGGTGGCCTGCATGCAGCTCATCAATGCAGCCCCCCCTCCCTCCCCCTCTCCCCTCCTTCCTCCCTCCATCTCCCAGTCTGAATGTTATCTCTGTGTTTATTCTAGGTGGCCTGCATGCAGCTCATCAATGCTCTGGTGACGTCTCCAGACGAGCTGGACTTCAGGCTTCACATCAGGGAATGAGTTCATTCGCTCCGGCCTCAGAGAGATTTTACCGGTAAGCTGAGCATCGTTGCCCGCCCGGCCCCAGCCGTATGACTGTAGGCTGAGCATCGTTGCCCGCCTGGCCCCAGCCGTATGACTGTAGGCTGAGCATCGTTGCCCGCCCGGCCCCGTCCGTATGACTGTAAGCTGAGCATCGTTGCCCGCCCGGCCCCAGCCGTATGACTGTAGGCTGAGCATTGTTGCCCGCCCGGCCCCGTCCGTATGACTGTAAGCTGAGCATCGTTGCCCGCCCGGCCCCGTCCGTATGACTGTAGGCTGAGCATCGTTGCCCGCCCGGCCCCAGCCGTATGGCTGTAAGCTGAGCATCGTTGCCCGCCCGGCCCCGTCCGTATGACTGTAGGCTGAGCATCGTTGCCCGCCCGGCCCCGTCCGTATGACTGTAGGCTGAGCATCGTTGCCCGCCCGGCCCCGTCCGTATGGCTGTAAGCTGAGCATCGTTGCCCGCCCGGCCCCGTCCGTATGACTGTAGGCTGAGCATCGTTGCCCGCCCGGCCCCAGTCCGTATGACTGTAAGCTGAGCATCGTTGCCCGCCCGGCCCCGTCCGTATGACTGTAGGCTGAGCATCGTTGCCCGCCCGGCCCCGTCCGTATGACTGTAGGCTGAGCATCGTTGCCCGCCCGGCCCCGTCCGTATGACTGTAGGCTGAGCATCGTTGCCCGCCCGGCCCCGTCCGTATGACTGTAGGCTGAGCATCGTTGCCCGCCCGGCCCCGTCCGTATGACTGTAAGCTGAGCATCGTTGCCCGCCCGGCCCCAGCCGTATGACTGTAAGCTGAGCATCGTTGCCCGCCCGGCCCCGTCCGTATGACTGTAAGCTGAGCATCGTTGCCCGCCCGGCCCCAGCCGTATGACTGTAAGCTGAGCATCGTTGCCCGCCCGGCCCCGTCCGTATGACTGTAAGCTGAGCATCGTTGCCCGCCCGGCCCCAGCCGTATGACTGTAAGCTGAGCATCGTTGCCCGCCCGGCCCCGTCCGTATGACTGTAAGCTGAGCATCGTTGCCCGCCCGGCCCCAGCCGTATGACTGTAAGCTGAGCATCGTTGCCCGCCCGGCCCCAGCCGTATGACTGTAGGCCATGTACACATTCATATTTAAATTAGTTGTCCACTTGAGTGAAATATTGTTGAACGCTGGAGAGGTCGCACGTCTCTGTTCGCCAGCCAGCCAATCGGGAGCGGCGCTACGAGGCGGTTGGTTGTGTTGTCTGTCCCCGCCCCGGCTCTCTCTCTCTCCACCGCCGCCCTGAACATTTACCTTCTATCAACAACGCCAGAAGCAAGGAACACACACACACACACACCAAGACACACACACACAGACACACCACAATCACAAAACACACACACACAGACAACACAGCACACACACACACACAGACACACAGACACACACACACACACACACAGACACACACACAGACACACACACACACACAGACACACACACGACACACACACACACACACACACAGACACACACATTTACACACACAACACACACAGACACAACAGACACACACACACACACACACACACACACAGACACAGACACAGACACACACACAGACACAGACACACACACAGACACACACACACACACACACAACACACACACACACACACACACACACACACACACACACACACACACACACAGCACACACACCAGGCAAACAAACAACGGCAGTGGCAGCAGCCATCAGCCACCGCAGCGCTGCCTGCATCCCAAACGGCTCCCTACATAGTTTACCACTTTATTCCACAGATCCTATGTGCCCTGGTTAAAACTAGTGCACTAAAATTAACAGGGTGCCATTTTGGGACTCATACCCTGCTGTCTGGTGTTTTAGGGGGTCTAGAGGAGGGTAATGTTCTGTCTGGTGTTTTAGGGGTCTAGAGGAGGGTAATGTTCTGTCTGGTGTTTTAGGGGTCTAGAGGAGGGTAATGTTCTGTCTATGGTTTTAGGGGTCTAGAGGAGGGTAATGTTCTGTCTGGTGTTTTAGGGGTCTAGAGGAGGGTAATGTTCTGTCTGGTGTTTTAGGGTCTAGAGGAGGGTAATGTTCTGTCTGGTGTTTTAGGGGTCTAGAGGAGGGTAATGTTCTGTCTGTGGTTTTAGGGGTCTAGATGAGGGTAATGTTCTGTCTGGTGTTTTAGGGGGTCTAGAGGAGGGTAATGTTCTGTCTGGTGTTTTAGGGGTCTAGAGGAGGGTAATGTTCTGTCTGGTGTTTTAGGGGGTCGAGATGGAGGGTAATGTTCTGTCTGGTGTTTTAGGGGGACTAGGGGAGGGTAATGTTCTGTCTGTGGTTTTAGGGGTCTAGAGGAGGTAATGAGCTGAAGAGGCTGTTTTACAATGGATATCTAATTACATTATTAATTTTGCCTCCTTCTGTCCTTCCTCCTCCTCCTCCTTCTGTCCTTCCTCCTCCTCCTCCTTCCTCCTCCTCCTCCCTCCTCCTCCTCCTCCTTCTGTCCTCCCTCCTCCTTCTGTCATTCCTCCTCCCCCTTCCTCCTTCTGTCCTTCCTCCTCATCCTTCTGTCCTTCCTCCTCCTTCCTTCCTTCTGTCCCTTCGTCCTCCTTCCTTCTTCCTCCTTCTGTCCTTCCTCCTCCTCCTTCTGTCCTTCCTCCTCCTCCTCCTTCTGTCCTTCCTCCTCCTCCTCCTCCTTCCTCCTTCTGTCCTTCCTCCTCCTCCTTCCTCTTTCTGTCCTTCCTCCTCCTCCTCCTTCTGTCCTACCTCCTTCCTCTTCCTCCTCCTCCTTCTGTCCTTCCTCCTTCCTCTTCCTCCTCCTCCTTCTGTCCTTCCTCCTTCTGTCCTTCCTGTCTTCCTGTTCTTCCTTCCTCCTCCTTCTGTCCTTCCTCTTCCTCCCCCTCCTTCTGTCTTCCTCCTTCTCCTCCTTCCTCCTTCTGTCCTTCCTCCTCCTCCTTCCTCCTTCTGTCCATCCTCATCCTTCTGTCCTTCCTTCTCCTTCTGTCCTTCCTCCTTCTGTCCTTCCTCCTCCTCCTTCTGTCCTTCCTCCTTCTGTCCTTCCTCTCTCTCCTCTCCTCTCTCTATTCTCTCCTCCTCTCTTTCTTCCTCTCCTCTCTCTTCCTGTCCTCCTCATCTCTCCTATTCTCTCTCCTCTCTTTCTGTCCTCATCTCTCCTATTCTCTCTCCTCCTCATCTCTCCTATTCTCTCTCCTCCTCATCTCTCCTATTCTCTCTCCTCTCTTTCCTGTCCTCCTGCTCCTTCTTCCTCATCTCTTTTCCTCCCCCTCTCTCAATCTGACTTTTCCATCCCTCCCTCTCTCTCTTTCCCTTCTGCCCCCTCCTCCTCCTCCTCTCTATTCCTCACCTCATCCCTCCCTCTCTCTCTTCCCCTTCTGCCCCCCCCTCCTCCTCCTCTCTATTCCTCACCTCATCCCTCCCTCTCTCTTCCCCTTCTGCCCCCCTCCTCTCTCTCTATTCCTCACCTCATCCCTCCCTCTCCTCTTCCCCTTCTGCCCCCCTCCTCCTCCTCTCTATTCCTCACCTCATCCCTCCCTCTCTCTTCCCTTCTGCCCCCTCCTCCTCCTCCTCTATTCCTCACCTCATCCCTCCCTCTCTCTTTCCCCTTCTGCCCCCCTCCTCCTCCTCTCTATTCTCACCTCATCCCTCCCTCTCTCTTTCCCCTTCTGCCCCCCCTCCTCCTCCTCTCTATTCCTCACCTCATCCCTCCCTCTCTCTTCCCCTTCTGCCCCCCTCCTCCTCCTCTCTATTCTCACCTCATCCCTCCCTCTCTCTTCCCCTTCTGCCCCCTCCTCCTCTCTATTCTCACCTCATCCCTCCCTCTCTCTTTCCCCTTCTGCCCCCTCCTCCTCCTCTCTATTCCTCACCTCATCCCTCCCTCTCTCTCTTCCCCTTCTGCCCCCCCTCCTCCTCCTCTCTATTCCTCACCTCATCCCTCCCTCTCTCTCTTCCCCTTCTGCCCCCCCTCCTCCTCCTCTCTATTCCTCACCTCATCCCTCCCTCTCTCTCTTCCCCTTCTGCCCCCCTCCCCCTCCTCCTCCTCTCTATTCCTCACCTCATCCCTCCCTCTCTTCTTCCCCTTCTGCCCCCCTCCTCCTCTCTCTCTTCCCCTTCTGCCCCCCTCCTCCTCCTCTCTATTCCTCACCTCATCCCTCCCTCTCTCTCTTCCCCTTCTGCCCCCCTCCTCCTCCTCTCTATTCCTCACCTCATCCCTCCCTCTCTCTTCCCCTTCTGCCCCCTCCTCTCTATTCCTCACCTCATCCCTCCCTCTCTCTTCCCCTTCTGCCCCCCTCCTCCTCCTCTCTATTCCTCACCTCATCCCTCCCTCTCTCTTCCTCTCTCTTTCCTGCAGCATCTGACAACGATCAGGAACGATGCCCTGGACATTCAGCTCAAGGTGAATGAATTGAATGTTATTGTTAAACCAATATCTACAGACAGAAAGTAACAGTTGAAGACGTGGATGTAGAAACGGGGGTTTAAAAGCCGTCTCGTATTCGATGTGCGTTTCTATGTATCTACGTGTCTGTTTCCCAATAGGTGTTTGAGGAGCACAGGGAAGAGGATCTGATGGAGCTCAGTCACCGGCTGGAGGACATCAAGAGTGAACTGGAATATCCTCATCTACTGTACACACACACACACACACACACACACACACACACAGACACGCACGCACAGACGCACGCACGCACAGACACGCGCACAGACACGCGCAGACAGACACGCACGCATAGACACGCGCACAGACACGCGCACAGACACACGCACGCACACACGCACACACACACACGCACGCACACACACACGCACGCACACAGACACACACACACACACACACAGTCTTTAACATACTGCACTGTGTTGTTGATCCCACGTTGCCTCTCCTCCTTCAGTCTCTCATCCATTATACATTCAGGTACTAGAGCTGATACTGTTCACCCTCTTATGGAAGGTACTCTGACATTAATACAGGGCCAAGAGAGAGTACTAATACAATATAGAGATAGTACCTACCCCTCATACAATAGAGATAGTACCTACCCCTCATACAGTAGACATAGTACCTACCCCTCATACAGTAGAGATAGTACCTACCCCTCATACAGTAGAGATAGTACCTACCCCTCATACAATAGATAGTACCTACCCCTCATACAATAGATAGTACCTACCCCTCATACAATAGATAGTACCTACCCCTCATACAATAGATAGTACCTACCCCTCATACAGTAGAGATAGTACCTACCCCTCATACAATAGAGATAGTACCTACCCCTCATACAATAGAGAGTACCTACCCCTCATACAATAGAGATAGTACCTGCCCCTCATACAATAGAGAGTACCTACCCCTCATACAGTAGAGAGTACCTACCCCTCATACAATAGAGATAGTACCTACCCCTCATACAATAGAGATAGTACCTACCCCCTCATACAATAGAGATAGTACCTACCCCTCATACAATAGAGATAGTACCTACCCCTCATACAATAGAGATAGTGCCTACCCCTCATACAATAGAGAGTACCTAACCCTCATACAGTAGAGAGTACCTACCCCTCATACAATAGAGAGTACCTACCCCTCATACAATAGAGAGTACCTACCCCTCATACAATAGCTGTTCTCCTCGTTCATCTCTACAATACCATATCTCTATAGTCTCTACAATACCATATCTCTATAGTCTCTACAATACCATATCTCTATAGTCTCCACAATACCATATCTCTACAATACCATATCTCTATAATCTCTACAATACCATGCATCTATAGTCTCTACAATACCAAATCTCTATAGTCTCTACAATACCAAATCTCTATAGTCTCTACAATACCATATCTCTACAATACTAAATCTCTAGTCTCCACAATACCATATCTCTATAGTCCCTATAATACCATATCTCTATAGTCTCTACAATACCATATCTCTACAATACCATATCTCTATAGTCTCTACAATACCATATCTCTACAATACCATATCTCTATATCTCTACAATACCACATCTCTATAGTCTCTACAATACCATATCTCTACAATACCATATCTCTATAGTCTCTACAATACCATATCTCTTTAGTCTCTACAATACCATATCTCTATAATACCATATCTCTATAGTCTCTACAATACCAAATCTCTATAGTCTCTACAATACCATATATCTATAGTCTCTACAATTTCATATCTCTACAATACCATATCTCTATAGTCTCTACAATACCAAATCTCTATAGTCTCTACAATACCATATCTCTATAATCTCTACAATACCATATCTCTATAGTCTCTACAATACCATATCTCTATAATCTCTACAATACCATATCTCTATAGTCTCCACAATACCATATCTCTATAATCTCTACAATACCAAATCTCTATAGTCTCTACAATACCATATCCCTATAGTCTCTACAATACCATATCTCTATAATCTCTACAATACCATATCTCTATAGTCTCCACAATACCATATCTCTATAATCTCTACAATACCAAATCTCTATAGTCTCTACAATACCATATCTCTACAATACCATAACTCTATAGTCTCCACAATACCATATCTCTACAGTCTCTACAATACCACATCTCTATAGTCTCTACAATACCACATCTCTATAGTCTCTACAATACCAAATCTCTATAGTCTCTACAATACCAAATCTCTACAGTCTCTACAATACCAAATCTCTTCAATACCATATCTCTACAGTCTCTACAATACCATATCTCTTCAATACCATATCTCTATAGTCTCTACAATACCAAATCTCTACAATACCATATCTCTATAGTCTCTACAATACCATATCTCTACAGTCTCTACAATACCATATCTCTACAATACCATATCTCTATAGTCTCTACAATACCATATCTCTACAATACCATATCTCTATAGTCTCTACAATACCATATCTCTACAATACCATATCTCTATAGTCTCTACAATACCATATCTCTACAATACCATATCTCTACAATACCATATCTCTATTGTCTCTACAATACCATATATCTATAGTCTCTACAATACCATATCTCTACAATACCATATCTCTACAATACCATATCTCTATATCTCTACAATACCATATCTCTACAATACCATATCTCTACAATACCATATCTCTATTGTCTCTACAATACCATATATCTATAGTCTCTACAATACCATATCTCTACAATACCATATCTCTATAATCTCTACAATACCATATCTCTATAGTCTCTACAATACCAAATCTCTATAGTCTCTACAATACCAAATCTCTATAATCTCTACAATACCATATCTCTACAATACCATATCTCTATAGTCTCTACAATACCATATCTCTACAATACCATATCTCTATAGTCTCTACAATACCATATCTCTATAATCTCTACAATAACATATCTCTATAATCTCTACAATACCATATCTCTACAATACCATATCTCTATAGTCTCTACAATACCATATCTCTATAGTCTCTACAATACCATATCTCTATAGTCTCTACAATACCAAATCTCTATAGTCTCTACAATACCATATCTCTATAGTCTCTACAATACCAAATCTCTATAGTCTCTACAATACCATATCTCTATAGTCTCTACAATACCATATCTCTACAATACCATATCTCTACAATACCATATCTTTATAGTCTCTACAATACCACATCTCTATAGTCTCTACAATACCATATCTCTATAGTCTCTACAATACCATATCTCTATAGTCGCTACAATACCATATCTCTATAATCTCTACAATACCATATCTCTACAATACCATATCTCTATAGTCTCTACAATACCATATCTCTATAGTCTCTACAATACCACATCTCTATAGTCTCTACAATACCATATCTCTATAGTCTCTACAAAACCATATCTCTATAGTCTCTACAATACCATATCTCTATAGTCTCTACAATACCATATCTCTATAATCTCTACAATACCATATCTCTACAATACCATATCTCTATAATCTCTACAATACCATATCTCTACAATACCATATCTCTATAGTCTCTACAATACCATATCTCTATAGTCTCTACAATACCATATCTCTATAATCTCTACAATACCATATCTCTACAATACCATATCTCTATAATCTCTACAATACCATATCTCTACAATACCATATCTCTATAGTCTCTACAATACCATATCTCTATAGTCTCTACAATACCATATCTCTATAATCTCTACAATACCATATCTCTACAATACCATATCTCTATAATCTCTACAATACCATATCTCTATAATCTCTACAATACCATATCTCTACAATACCATATCTCTATAGTCTCTACAATACCATATCTCTATAGTCTCTACAATACCATATCTCTATAGTCTCCACAATACCATATCTCTACAATACCATATCATATCTCTATAGTCTCTACAATACCATATCTCTATAATCTCTACAATACCATATCTCTACAAATACCATATCTCTATAGTCTCTACAATACCATATCTCTATAGTCTCTACAATACCATATCTCTATAGTCTCCACAATACCATATCTCTATAGTCTCTACAATACCATATCTCTACAATACCATATCTCTATAGTCTCTACAATACCATATCTCTATAATCTCTACAATACCATATCTCTATAATCTCTACAATACCATATCTCTACAATACCATATCTCTACAATACCATATCTCTATAGTCTCTACAATACCATATCTATGTCCTCCTGTTTCAGCCCCCTCATGTAAATTCTGAATTAATTGAATGAATTCCCCAATGTAATTCCTTTAGTTTTCTTATAATGTATAATTACTGATGCGGAGGAGTCCTTAACCCTGTCTGTACTGATGTGGGAGATGTGTTCAACGTGGTTCAGAGTATGGTGAAGGACACCGAGCAGAGGTCTACTTCCTCTCCATCCTACAACACCTAATGCTCATCCGGAACGACTACTTTGTCCGGTAAGATCTCTCCGCCTCTATCCGCACACACCTACATCCTCCTCCTCCTCCTCCGCACACACCTACATCCTCCTCCTCACACCTCTACATCCTCCTCCTCCACACACACCTACATCCTCCTCCTCACACCTCCTCCTCCGCACACACCTACATCCTCCTCCTCCTCCTCCACACACACCTACATCCTCCTCAGCACACACCTACATCCTCCTCCTCCATCCTACATCACCTCATCCTCCTCCTCCTCTCCTCCTCCATCCTCCTATATCCTCCTCCGCACACACCTACATCCTCCTCCTCCTCCTTCTCCTCCTCCTCCTCCTCTATCCGCACACACCTACATCCTCCTCTTCCTCCTCCTCCGCACACACCTACATCCTCCTCCTCCTCCGCACACACCTACATCCTGCTCCTCTTCCTCTTCCTCATCCTCTTCCTCCTCCTCCTCCGCACACACCTACATCCTCCTCCTCCTCTTCATCCTTCTCCTCCTCCTCCTCTTCCTCTCCTTCTGCTTCTTCAGAAACTACTGTCTCGTCTGGTAACATGTTCCTTCATCCATGTAGATGTTCTGTAGATTATTACTGTCTGGTAAGATGTTCTGTAGATTATTACTGTCTGGGAAGATGTTCCTTCATCCACGTAGATGTTCTGTAGATTATTACTGTCTGGGAAGATGTTCCTTCATCCATGTAGATGTTCTGTAGATTATTACTGTCTGGGAAGATGTTCCTTCATCCATGTAGATGTTCTGTAGATTATTACTGTCTGGGAAGATGTTCCTTCATCCATGTAGATGTTCTGTAGATTATTACTGTCTGGTAAAATGTTCCTTCATCCACGTAGATGTTCTGTAGATTATTACTGTCTGGTAAAATGTTCTGTAGATTATTACTGTCTGGGAAAATGTTCTGTAGATTATTACTGTCTGGGAAGATGTTCTGTAGATTATTACTGTCTGGGAAAATGTTCTGTAGATTATTACTGTCTGGGAAAATGTTCTGTAGATTATTACTGTCTGGGAAGATGTTCTGTAGATTATTACTGTCTGGTAAAATGTTCTGTAGATTATTACTGTCTGGGAAGATGTTCTGTAGATTATTACTGTCTGGTAAAATGTTCCTTCATCCACGTAGATGTTCTGTAGATTATTACTGTCTGGTAAAATGTTCTGTAGATTATTACTGTCTGGTAAAATGTTCTGTAGATTATTACTGTCTGGGAAAATGTTCCTTCATCCACGTAGATGTTCTGTAGATTATTACTGTCTGGGAAAATGTTCTGTAGATTATTACTGTCTGGGAAGATGTTCTGTAGATTATTACTGTCTGGGAAGATGTTCTGTAGATTATTACTGTCTGGGAAGATGTTCTGTAGATTATTACTGTCTGGTAAAATGTTCTGTAGATTATTACTGTCTGGGAAGATGTTCTGTAGATTATTACTGTCTGGGAAGATGTTCTGTAGATTATTACTGTCTAGGAAGATGTTCTGTAGATTATTACTGTCTGGTAAAATGTTCTGTAGGTTATTACTGTCTGGGAAGATGTTCTGTAGATTATTACTGTCTGGGAAGATGTTCTGTAGATTATTACTGTCTGGGAAGATGTTCTGTAGATTATTACTGTCTAGGAAGATGTTCTGTAGATTATTACTGTCTGGGAAGATGTTCTGTAGATTATTACTGTCTGGGAAGATGTTCTGTAGATTATTACTGTCTGGGAAGATGTTCTGTAGATTATTACTGTCTGGGAAGATGTTCTGTAGATTATTACTGTCTGGTAAAATGTTCTGTAGATTATTACTGTCTGGTAAAATGTTCTGTAGATTATTACTGTCTGGTAAGATGTAAGGTACAAAGTGCCCCATGCCCACATCAAGAGAGACATGGAGAGGAAGGAGTGAGAGAGACAGAGAGAGACATGGAGAGGAAGGAGTGAGAGAGGAGAGAGACAGACAGAGAGACATGGAGAGGAAGGAGTGAGAGAGGAGAGAGAGAGACAGAGAGACATGGAGAGGAAGGAGTGAGAGAGGAGAGAGAGAGACAGAGACATGGAGAGGAAGGAGTGAGAGAGGAGAGAGAGACAGACAGAGACATGGAGAGGAAGGAGTGAGAGAGGAGAGAGAGAGAGACAGAGACATGGAGAGGAAGGAGTGAGAGAGGAGAGAGAGAGAGAGAGACATGGAGAGGAAGGAGTGAGAGAGGAGAGAGAGAGAGACAGAGACATGGAGAGGAAGGAGTGAGAGAGGAGAGAGAGACAGACAGAGACATGGAGAGGAAGGAGTGAGAGAGGAGAGAGAGAGGAGAGAGACATGGAGAGGAAGGAGTGAGAGAGGAGAGAGAGAGAGACATGGAGAGGAAGGAGTGAGAGGAGGAGAAGAGACAGAGACATGGAGAGGAAGGAGTGAGAGAGGAGAGAGACAGAGACATGGAGAGGAAGGAGTGAGAGGGAGAGAGAGAGAGACAGAGAGACATGGAGAGGAAGGAGTGAGTGAGAGAGGAGAGAGAGAGACATGGAGAGGAAGGAGTGAGAGAGGAGAGAGAGAGACAGAGAGACATGGAGAGGAAGGAGTGAGAGAGGAGAGAGAGAGACATGGAGAGGTAGGAGTGAGAGAGGAGAGAAAGAGAGATAATAATCTACAACATGACATTGATAAATCTGAACCTCTTATGCATTTCATGAATGCATCATTCGAGGTGATTCAGAGAGAGATGTTTCCAACTGAATCACGTTACAGGACTAGTAACAGACCCGGTCTCTCTCCGCAGCAGGAACGTTACAGGACTAGTAACAGACCCGGTCTCTCTCCGCAGCAGGAACGTTACAGGACTAGTAACAGACCCGGTCTCTCTCCGCAGCAGGAACGTTACAGGACTAGTAACAGACCCGGTCTCTCTCCGCAGCAGGAACGTTACAGGACTAGTAACAGACCCGGTCTCTCTCCGCAGCGTTACAGGACTAGAAACAGACCCGGTCTCTCTCCGCAGCGTTACAGGACTAGTAACAGACCCGGTCTCTCTCCGCAGTGGAACGTTACAGGACTAGTAACAGACCCGGTCTCTCTCCGCAGTGGGACGTTACAGGACTAGTAACAGACCCGGTCTCTCTCCGCAGTGGGAACGTTACAGGACTAGTAACAGACCCGGTCTCTCTCCGCAGCGTTACAGGACTAGTAACAGACCCGGTCTCTCTCAAGCAGCGTTACAGGACTAGTAACAGACCCGGTCTCTCTCCGCAGTGGAACGTTACAGGACTAGTAACAGACCCGGTCTCTCTCCGCAGCAGGAACGTTACAGGACTAGTAACAGACCCGGTCTCTCTCCGCAGCAGGAACGTTACAGGACTAGAAACAGACCCGGTCTCTCTCCGCAGCAGGAACGTTACAGGACTAGTAACAGACCCGGTCTCTCTCCGCAGCAGGAACGTTACAGGACTAGAAACAGACCCGGTCTCTCTCCGCAGCAGGAACGTTACAGGACTAGTAAACAGACCCGGTCTCTCTCCCGCAGCGTTACAGGACTAGTAACAGACCCGGTCTCTCTCCGCAGCGTTACAGGACTAGTAACAGACCCGGTCTCTCTCCGCAGCGTTACAGGACTAGTAACAGACCCGGTCTCTCTCCGCAGCGTTACAGGACTAGTAACAGACCCGGTCTCTCTCCGCAGTAACAGACGTTACAGGACTAGTAACAGACCCGGTCTCTCTCCGCAGCGTTACAGGACTAGTAACAGACCCGGTCTCTCTCCGCAGCGTTACAGGACTAGTAACAGACCCGGTCTCTCTCCGCAGCGTTACAGGACTAGTAACAGACCCGGTCTCTCTCCGCAGCGTTACAGGACTAGTAACAGACCCGGTCTCTCTCCGCAGCGTTACAGGACTAGAAACAGACCCGGTCTCTCTCCGCAGCGTTACAGGACTAGAAACAGACCCGGTCTCTCTCCGCAGCGTTACAGGACTAGTAACAGACCCGGTCTCTCTCCGCAGCGTTACAGGACTAGTAACAGACCCGGTCTCTCTCCGCAGCGTTACAGGACTAGTAACAGACCCGGTCTCTCTCCGCAGCAGGAACGTTACAGGACTAGTAACAGACCCGGTCTCTCTCCGCAGCGTTACAGGACTAGAAACAGACCCGGTCTCTCTCCGCAGCGTTACAGGACTAGTAACAGACCCGGTCTCTCTCCGCAGCGTTACAGGACTAGTAACAGACCCGGTCTCTCTCCGCAGCGTTACAGGACTAGTAACAGACCCGGTCTCTCTCCGCAGCGTTACAGGACTAGAAACAGACCCGGTCTCTCTCCGCAGCGTTACAGGACTAGTAACAGACCCGGTCTCTCTCCGCAGCGTTACAGGACTAGTAACAGACCCGGTCTCTCTCCGCAGCGTTACAGGACTAGTAACAGACCCGGTCTCTCTCCGCAGCGTTACAGGACTAGTAACAGACCCGGTCTCTCTCCGCAGCGTTACAGGACTAGTAACAGACCCGGTCTCTCTCCGCAGCGTTACAGGACTAGAAACAGACCCGGTCTCTCTCCGCAGCGTTACAGGACTAGTAACAGACCCGGTCTCTCTCCGCAGCGTTACAGGACTAGAAACAGACCCGGTCTCTCTCCGCAGCGTTACAGGACTAGTAACAGACCCGGTCTCTCTCCGCAGCGTTACAGGACTAGAAACAGACCCGGTCTCTCTCCGCAGCAGCGTTACAGGACTAGTAACAGACCCGGTCTCTCTCCGCAGCGTTACAGGACTAGAAACAGACCCGGTCTCTCTCCGCGCAGCGTTACAGGACTAGTAACAGACCCGGTCTCTCTCCGCAGCAGGAACGTTACAGGACTAGAAACAGACCCGGTCTCTCTCCGCAGCGTTACAGGACTAGTAACAGACCCGGTCTCTCTCCGCAGCGTTACAGGACTAGTAACAGACCCGGTCTCTCTCCGCAGCGTTACAGGACTAGTAACAGACCCGGTCTCTCTCCGCAGCGTTACAGGACTAGAAACAGACCCGGTCTCTCTCCGCAGCAGGAACGTTACAGGACTAGTAACAGACCCGGTCTCTCTCCGCAGCGTTACAGGACTAGAAACAGACCCGGTCTCTCTCCGCAGCAGGAACGTTACAGGACTAGAAACAGACCCGGTCTCTCTCCGCAGCAGGAACGTTACAGGACTAGAAACAGACCCGGTCTCTCTCCGCAGCAGGAACGTTACAGGACTAGTAACAGACCCGGTCTCTCTCCGCAGCAGGAACGTTACAGGACTAGAAACAGACCCGGTCTCTCTCCGCAGCAGGAACGTTACAGGACTAGTAACAGACCCGGTCTCTCTCCACAGTGGAACGTTACAGGACTAGAAACAGACCCGGTCTCTCTCCGCAGTGGAACGTTACAGGACTAGTAACAGACCCGGTCTCTCTCCGCAGCAGGAACGTTACAGGACTAGTAACAGACCCGGTCTCTCTCCGCAGCAGGAACGTTACAGGACTAGAAACAGACCCGGTCTCTCTCCGCAGCGGGAAGCGGAACGCGGAATGACGCCTAGAAAGACATTTTAATCGTCGTTTTTTAAAAAACATTTTTTTATTAAATTGCAATATAATACATTCCATATTCTTCAGATTAGAAAGTCATGTTTTGATCGGGTTTAACCAGTATCCAGCTGTGAGAGAGACTCTCATAAACAGCTCTTTAAAAAGGAGAGAGAGAGATATTGAGAGATATATTGAGAGGGGAAGTTAAAATCAAAGTCTGCAGCTAACAGCACGAACAGCTTCTTCTTCTTCAGATGAGGAGGACAGAAGATGAAACAGTGAGCATTCTCTTTGTTGGCCCGATGTCATTGAGGGGTTTTTATAGAGGCGTGTAGAGGAGGAGAGCAGTGCTGTATTAACAGGCAGGAGGAGGAGATGAGGAGGAGAGCAGTGCTGTATTAACAGGCAGGAGGAGGAGATGGGGGGGAGGAGGAGATGAGGGAGGAGGAGGAGATGGGGGAGGAGGAGGAGATGAGGGAGGAGGAGGAGATGAGGGGAGGAGGAGGAGGAGATGAGGGAGGAGGAGGAGATGAGGGAGGAGGAGGAGGAGGAGGGGGAGGGGAGGAGATGGGGATGAGGGAGGAGATGGGGGGGAGGAGGAGGAGATGGGGGGGGGGAGGAGGAGATGA
>NW_024607847.1:15000-17500 GCF_018296145.1 Oncorhynchus tshawytscha | reverse complement strand
AGCATTGGGCCAGTAACTGGGCTATATAACCCTGTGTCCCAGCATTGGGCCAGTAACTGGGCTATATAACCCTGTGTCCCAGCATTGGGCCAGTAACTGGCTATCTAACCCTGTGTCCCAGCATTGGGCCAGTAACTGGGCTATATAACCCTGTGTCCCAGCATTGGGCCAGTAACTGGGCTATCTAACCCTGTGTCCCAGCATTGGGCCAGTAACTGGGCTATCTAACCCTGTGTCCCAGCATTGGGCCAGTAACTGGGCTATATAACCCTGTGTCCCAGCATTGGGCCAGTAACTGGGCTATCTAACCCTGTGTCCCAGCATTGGGCCAGTAACTGGCTATATAACCCTGTGTCCCAGCATTGGGCCAGTAACTGGGCTATATAACCCTGTGTCCCAGCATTGGGCCAGTAACTGGGCTATATAACCCTGTGTCCCAGCATTGGGCCAGTAACTGGGCTATCTAACCCTGTGTCCCAGCATTGGGCCAGTAACTGGGCTATCTAAACCTGTGTCCCAGCATTGGGCCAGTAACTGGCTATATAACCCTGTGTCCCAGCATTGGGCCAGTAACTGGGCTATCTAACCCTGTGTCCCAGCATTGGGCCAGTAACTGGGCTATCTAACCCTGTGTCCCAGCATTGGGCCAGTAACTGGGCTATCTAACCCTGTGTCCCAGCATTGGGCCAGTAACTGGGCTATCTAACCCTGTGTCCCAGCATTGGGCCAGTAACTGGGCTATATAACCCTGTGTCCCAGCATTGGGCCAGTAACTGGGCTATCTAACCCTGTGTCCCAGCATTGGGCCAGTAACTGGGCTATCTAACCCTGTGTCCCAGCATTGGGCCAGTAACTGGGCTATATAACCCTGTGTCCCAGCATTGGGCCAGTAACTGGGCTATCTAACCCTGTGTCCCAGCATTGGGCCAGTAACTGGGCTATATAACCCTGTGTCCCAGCATTGGGCCAGTAACTGGGCTATATAACCCTGTGTCCCAGCATTGGGCCAGTAACTGGGCTATATAACCCTGTGTCCCAGCATTGGGCCAGTAACTGGGCTATATAACCCTGTGTCCCAGCATTGGGCCAGTAACTGGGCTATATAACCCTGTGTCCCAGCATTGGGCCAGTAACTGGGCTATCTAACCCTGTGTCCCAGCATTGGGCCAGTAACTGGGCTATATAACCCTGTGTCCCAGCATTGGGCCAGTAACTGGGCTATCTAACCCTGTGTCCCAGCATTGGGCCAGTAACTGGGCTATATAACCCTGTGTCCCAGCATTGGGCCAGTAACTGGGCTATATAACCCTGTGTCCCAGCATTGGGCCAGTAACTGGGCTATATAACCCTGTGTCCCAGCATTGGGCCAGTAACTGGGCTATATAACCCTGTGTCCCAGCATTGGGCCAGTAACTGGGCTATCCATCCCTCCATGAACAAGCATTTTCACCGTTACACAGTCTAACCCTGTGTCCCAGCATTGGGCCAGTAACTGGGCTATATAACCCTGTGTCCCAGCATTGGGCCAGTAACTGGGCTATATAACCCTGTGTCCCAGCATTGGGCCAGTAACTGGGCTATCTAACCCTGTGTCCCAGCATTGGGCCAGTAACTGGGCTATATAACCCTGTGTCCCAGCATTGGGCCAGTAACTGGGCTATCTAACCCTGTGTCCCAGCATTGGGCCAGTAACTGGGCTATATAACCCTGTCCCAGCATTGGGCCAGTAACTGGGCTGTAACCCTGTGTCCCAGCATTGGGCCAGTAACTGGGCTATCTAACCCTGTGTCCCAGCATTGGGCCAGTAACTGGGCTATATAACCCTGTCCCAGCATTGGGCCAGTAACTGGGCTGTAACCCTGTGTCCCAGCATTGGGCCAGTAACTGGGCTATCTAACCCTGTGTCCCAGCATTGGGCCAGTAACTGGGCTATATAACCCTGTGTCCCATCATTGGGCCTGGGGAGATGTAACTGGGCTATATAACCCTGTGTCCCAGCATTGGGCCAGTAACTGGCTATCTAACCCTGTGTCCCAGCATTGGGCCAGTAACTGGGCTATATAACCCTGTGTCCCAGCATTGGGCCAGTAACTGGGCTATCTAACCCTGTGTCCCAGCATTGGGCCAGTAACTGGGCTATCTAACCCTGTGTCCCAGCATTGGGCCAGTAACTGGGCTATATAACCCTGTGTCCCAGCATTGGGCCAGTAACTGGGCTATCTAACCCTGTGTCCCAGCATTGGGCCAGTAACTGGCTATATAACCCTGTGTCCCAGCATTGGGCCAGTAACTGGCTATATAACCCTGTGTCCCAGCATTGGGCCAGTAACTGGGCTATATAACCCTGTGTCCCAGCATTGGGCCAGTAACTGGGCTATCTAACCCTGTGTCCCAGCATTGGGCCAGTAACTGGGCTATCTAAACCTGTGTCCCAGCATTGGGCCAGTAACTGGCTATATAACCCTGTGTCCCAGCATTGGGCCAGTAACTGGGCTATATA
>NW_024607847.1:5000-10000 GCF_018296145.1 Oncorhynchus tshawytscha | reverse complement strand
TATATAACCTCTCTACTGTATATAGCCTCTACTGTATATAGCCTCTACTGTATATAGCCTCTACTGTATATAGCCTCTCTACTGTATATAGCCTCTCTACTGTATATAGCCTCTATACTGTATATAGCCTCTCTACTGTATATAGCCTCTCTACTGTATATAGCCTCTCTACTGTATATAACCTCTCTACTGTATATAGCCTCTCTACTGTATATAGCCTCTACTGTATGTAGCCTCTCTACTGTATATAGCCTCTACTGTATGTAGCCTCTCTACTGTATATAGCCTCTACTGTATGTAGCCTCTCTACTGTATATAACCTCTCTACTGTATATAGCCTCTCTACTGTATATAGCCACTCTACTGTATATAGCCTCTACTGTATATAGCCTCTCTACTGTATATAGCCTCTCTACTGTATATAGCCTCTCTACTGTATATAGCCTCTCTACTGTATATAGCCTCTCTACTGTATATAGCCTCTCTACTGTATATAGCCTCTACTGTATGTAGCCTCTCTACTGTATATAGCCTCTCTACTGTATATAGCCTCTACTGTATGTAGCCTCTCTACTGTATGTAGCCTCTACTGTATGTAGCCTCTCTACTGTATATAGCCTCTCTACTGTATATAGCCTCTCTACTGTATATAGCCTCTATACTGTATATAGCCTCTACTGTATATAGCCTCTACTGTATATAGCCTCTACTGTATATAGCCTCTACTGTATATAGCCTCTACTGTATATAGCCTCTCTACTGTATATAGCCTCTCTACTGTATATAGCCTCTACTGTATATAGCCTCTACTGTATATAGCCTCTACTGTATATAGCCTCTCTACTGTATATAGCCTCTCTACTGTATATAGCCTCTACTGTATATAGCCTCTCTACTGTATATAGCCTCTACTGTATATAGCCTCTCTACTGTATATAGCCTCTCTACTGTATATAGCCTCTCTACTGTATATAGCCTCTCTACTGTATATAGCCTCTCTACTGTATATAGCCTCTACTGTATATAGCCTCTACTGTATATAGCCTCTCTACTGTATATAGCCTCTCTACTGTATATAGCCTCTCTACTGTATATAGCCTCTCTACTGTATATAGCCTCTCTACTGTATATAGCCTCTCTACCGTATATAGCCTCTCTACTGTATATAGCCTCTCTACTGTATATAGCCTCTCTACTGTATATAGCCTCTCTACTGTATATAGCCTCTCTACTGTATATAGCCTCTCTACTGTATATAGCCTCTCTACTGTATATAGCCTCTCTACTGTATATAGCCTCTCTACCGTATATAGCCTCTACTGTATATATTCTCTCTACCGTATATAGCCTCTACTGTATATAGCCTCTATACTGTATATAGCCTCTCTACTGTATATAGCCTCTCTACTGTATATAGCCTCTCTACTGTATATAGCCTCTCTACTGTATATAGCCTCTCTACTGTATATAGCCTCTCTACTGTATATAGCCTCTCTACTGTATATAGCCTCTCTACTGTATATAGCCTCTCTACTGTATATAGCCTCTACTGTATGTAGCCTCTCTACTGTATATAGCCTCTACTGTATATAGCCTCTCTACTGTATATAGCCTCTACTGTATATAGCCTCTCTACTGTATATAGCCTCTCTACTGTATATAGCCTCTCTACTGTATATAGCCTCTCTACTGTATATAGCCTCTACTGTATATAGCCTCTCTACTGTATATAGCCTCTCTACTGTATATAGCCTCTACTGTATATAGCCTCTACTGTATATAGCCTCTCTACTGTATATAGCCTCTACTGTATATAGCCTCTACTGTATATAGCCTCTCTACCGTATATAGCCTCTACCGTATATAGCCTCTCTACTGTATATAGCCTCTCTACTGTATATAGCCTCTCTACTGTATATAGCCTCTCTACTGTATATAGCCTCTACTGTGTATATAGCCTCTCTACTGTATATAGCCTCTCTACTGTATATAGCCTCTACTACTGTATATAGCCTCTCACTGTATGTAGCCTCTCTACTGTATGTAGCCTCTCTACTGTATATAGCCTCTACTGTATATAGCCTCTACTGTATATAGCCTCTACTGTATATAGCCTCTCTACTGTATATAGCCTCTCTACTGTATATAGCCTCTCTACTGTATATAGCCTCTCTACTGTATATAGCCTCTCTACTGTATGTAGCCTCTCACTGTATGTAGCCTCTCTACTGTATGTAGCCTCTCTACCGTATATAGCCTCTACCGTATATAGCCTCTCTACTGTATATTCCTCTCTACTGTATATAGCCTCTACTGTATATAGCCTCTCTACCGTATATAGCCTCTACTGTATATAGCCTCTCTACCGTATATAGCCTCTACCGTATATAGCCTCTACCGTATATAGCCTCTACACTGTATATAGCCTCTCTACTGTATATAGCCTCTCTACTGTATATAGCCTCTCTACTGTATATAGCCTCTCTACTGTATATAGCCTCTCTACTGTATATAGCCTCTCTACTGTATATAGCCTCTCTACCGTATATAGCCTCTCTACTGTATATAGCCTCTCTACTGTATATAGCCTCTCTACTGTATATAGCCTCTACACCTGAATACACCTGTTGTATTCAGCATCTAACTGTGAGGTCTACTACACCTGTTTATTCAGCATTTCACTGTGAGGTCTACTACACCTGTTGTATTCAGCATTTTACTGTAAGGTCTACTACACCTGTTGTATTCAGCATTTAACTGTAAGGTCTACTACACCTGTTGTATTCAGCATCTAACTGTAAGGTCTACTACACCTGTTGTGTTCAGCATTTCACTGTGAGGTCTACTACACCTGTTGTATTCAGCATTTCACTGTGAGGTCTACTACACCTGTTGTATTCAGTGAGGTCTACTACACCTGTTGTATTCAGTGAGGTCTACTACACCTGTTGTATTCAGTGAGGTCTACTACACCTGTTGTATTCAGTGAGGTCTACTACACCTGTTGTATTCAGTGAGGTCTACTACACCTGTTGTATTCAGCATTTCACTGTAAGGTCTACTACACCTGTTGTATTCAGCATTTCACTGTGAGGTCTACTACACCTGTTGTATTCAGTGAGGTCTACTACACCTGTTGTATTCAGCGCACATGACAAATAAACTTTGATTTGATTTGCATGCCTCATTTGAAGTAAAACGTCCAGCTGTTGAATCATCAAGTGGTGCTTGATGTGCTGAATCCTGCCGGTGATTATAGCTTATGGTCTTCAATTACCAGTTGGGAAATTCAACATTTTAATTTAGCCGTGGCCGTCAAAACATGTAAATAGAGTAGACTGTTATGTATTTATAAAATAGTCTAATCCAATAGTCATAGTGTGGTTTGATAGAAGCTGTTGTCTTTCGGCCATTTGAGGTGAGCAGTAATTGTCCTACCGGTCGCCACACGGTCTCGTCTGTTTTTACTTCATTTTGTGTTTTAATCACTGATCTTTATCCTGTGAAAGGAAATTGTTCTTAAAGCAATTTATTCTGTCTGCTTTTTCTCCCTCTCTCTCTCTCCCTCTTCTCCCTCTCTCTTCTCCCTCTTCTCCCTCTCTCTCTCCCTCTTCTCCCTCTCTCTCTCCCTCTTCTCCCTCTCTCTCTCCCTCTTCTCTCTCCCTCTTCTCCCTCTCTCTCTCCCTCTTCTCCCTCTCTCTCTCTCCCTCTTCTCCCTCTCTCTCTCCCCTCTTCTCCCTCTCTCTCTCCCTCTTCTCCCTCTCTCTTCTCCCTCTTCTCCCTCCCTCTTCTCCCTCCTCTCTCTCTCCCTCTCTCTCTCCCTCTTCTCCCTCTTCTCCCTCTCTCTCCCTCTCTCTCTCCCTCTTCTCCCTCTTCTCCCTCTCTCTTCTCCCTCCCTCTTCTCCCTCTCTCTCCCTCTAAACACATTGAGAGAAAGCTCAAATAGCATCTCATTTTCTCTTTCTCCTCTCTTTCTCTTTCTTCCCTCCTCTCATTCTCTTCTTCTCTCTCCTTCTCTCCCTCTCATTTTCCCCTCTCTCATTCTCTCTCATTCTCTCTTCTCTCCTTCTCTCTCCTCTCATTCCCTCCTCTCCTTCTCTCTCCCTCTCTCATTCTCTCCTTTCTCATTCTCTTCTCTCTCCTTGTCTCCTCTCTCATTCCCTCCTGTCATTCCGTCTCATTCTGTGTGTAACAGGTTAAAGGTTGGGTTAGGTAGCTAGCGGTGGGCCCGGACACCATCCCCACAGGGCTAAACACACGATTCATGTTTTATCTTCTCCTGTAACTGTTGCCGCAGCGCAGATAGAGGTCGTTAGGGGGGGGGACGGGGGACCACTATTCACTATGTAGTGGTCCTATACGGCCTCACAGCGCCTTGGGTTCCAAATGGACCACTATTCACTATGTAGTGGTCCTATACGGCCTCACAGCGCCTTGGGTTCCAAATGGACCACTATTCACTATGTAGTGGTCCTATACGGCCTCACACAGCGCCTTGGGTTCCAAATGGACCACTATTCACTATGTAGTGGTCCTATACGGCCTCACAGCGCCTTGGGTTCCAAATGGACCACTATTCACTATGTAGTGGTCCAATGGGCCCTAGTGCACGGTATAGGGAGTATGGGGCCGTTTGGAGCACATCCAGCTTTGTTGTGTGGGGTATACTGGCCTCACATCCAGCTGTGTTGTGTGGGGTATACTGGCCTCACATCCAGCCTTGTTGTGTGGGGTATACTGGCCTCACATCCAGCCTTGTTGTGTGGGGTATACTGGCCTCACATCCAGCCTTGTTGTGTGGTGTATACTGGCCTCACATCCAGCTGTGTTGTGTGGGGTATACTGGCCTCACATCCAGCCGTGTTGTGTGGGGTATACTGGCCTCACATCCAGCCTTGTTGTGTGGGGTATATATATAGATAGTAGTGACAACGCTAAGAATTTACCTTCCTTCACTCCTATTCTCTCTCTCTCTCTCTGCTTTCTCTGCTTTCTCTCTC